>NC_087179.1:2581944-2656944 GCF_035594125.1 Scylla paramamosain
TCTTCTCTTCCTACCCCTTGTCCTCCTCCTTTACCTCTTTCCTTGGACAGTCCTCCCTCCTACATGTCGTTAAAAGAGTGAAAATCTCATGATGGAAGGCGGGAATGAGCGGAAGGGCAAGAAAAAATAAGCGTGAAAGAGGATGAGAGACTGGAAGCGTGGGCGGACGGACAGAGAAGGGACGCACATTAACGCGTGGCGGCAAGGTTATGGTGTTGGCGCAGGATGGAGATGGGAATGAGAGGCTGAGACGGAGGTACGAGTGGGAAAGGAGAGAGAGAGAGAGAGAGAGAGAGAGAGAGAGAGAGAGAGAGAGAGAGAGAGAGAGAGAGAGAGAGAGAGAGAGAGAGAGAGAGAGAGGTAGAAGGAAGGTGTTTGTAGGAGTGGAAAGTCAGTGAAGAGTAAAAATATGTTTTCTATTGGCTTTTCTTTTTATGTTTGTGCTTCTTCATCTGTTGTTCTCTTTTCCTTCAGTGTGTGTTCTTAAATGCGTGTTCTTTTTAAACGTCTTGTTCTTGTTATGTTATATTATCCTGTTCCTGTTATTTAGTTCTTGTTCTCTTCCTTCTCAAACTTCCTACTCCCCCTCCTCCTCCTCCTCCTTCCCCCCCCCTTTCCTTTCCCTACTCCCTTTTCGCTTTCGACAGCGAAAGGAGAATCATAAATACAAATTAGAATAAAAAAAACAAGAAGACGAGGAGGGGAAGATGCTGGCTGTCTTTCATGGTCGCTTATTGCATCACGTTTTTCTCGTGATGTTGGAAGAGGTAAAGGTTAAAGAGATTCCAGGATCCCTTTGCTATTTTCTTTTTATTCTTCTGTGAGTATGTCTTTTATTTTTTTTTTCAGCTTTCTCTGTCCCTTTTTTGGATGTGCTCTGTGTTCCTTTTCCTTGTCTGTTCGTCTATCCTTTCTATTTAATTTTCTATTCCTGTCTTTTGTCATTTCTTTATTTCTCTTTTCTTCTTTTTCTCTTCTCTCTCTCTCTCTCTCTCTCTCTCTCTCTCTCTCTCTCTCTCTCTCCTCTCTCTCTCTCTCTCTCTCTCTCTCTCTCTCTCTCTCTCTCTCTCTCTCTCTCTCTCTCTCTCTCTCTCTCTCTCTCTCTCTCTCTCTCTCTCTCCCTCTCTCTCTCTCTCTCTCTCTCTCTCCTCTCTCTCTCTCTCTCTCTCTCTCTCTCTCTCTCTCTCTCTATCACCACCACCACCATCACCACAACACCCTCTCATTCCTACGTTCCACTAATAAGTTCCTTGAACAAATCTTCTCAATACATCAATAAGAGATGCTTGCTCAGGGGATTAAGGCGCTGCTCTCACATTGGCGTTTTGTGTTGGTGGTTCGATCCCCATAACCACGTTGTTTGGCGTGTGTGTATGTGCGGGGGGGGCACATACACACACGCCAAACAGCAAATGTCACATGCCTACGTTTTCCAAGGATTGCGCTACTTACTGGCCTTTCTCGGACCGTCTTTGCTCCTTGCAGCTTGGAAACTTTACAAGGAAGATCAGCTCACTGCTAATACTACTACTACTACTACTCTCTCTCTCTCTCTCTCTCTCTCTCTTTCTCTTATCTTATAATTTCAGGCTCTTATCATCACCATGATCACTTTTCCTCCCTCCCACTATCACTTTCCTCTTCCCTTCCCTCCACCCACGCCTCCCTCCTTCCTCTCCTTCCTTCCTCACTTCTCCTCACACCCTTCTCCTCCACACCCTCATGGTTTCCGGCAGGTCATCCTCACAGAACTACTGCCGCCATCACCTCCAGCATCAGGATGAAAGGGAAAGGGAACAGGGAGAGAAGAAAGGGCTTTTATACTCACCCGTGATCCTACACCTAACTTCTGAACCCATTTATCACAAAACTTTCCTTTCTTTCAGCTCAGGAGGAGGCGAGAGTCAATCACAGCCACTTGCCTCTGTCCTGGACTCTCCCGCCGCTCCTTTACAAATAATTCCCCAAGCAGACCGAAAGAAGGAATCTGCATTTAAAAATTTGCCAGTCCCAGACTTTCCTCCCCCCTCTCTTTCCATTACGTCCTCTCTCCTCTCTCTCCATTACATACTCTCCATTTCGTCTTTTCCAAAACATTAATCTTTCTCTCCTGTCATTTTATTTATAACGTATAACTGGACAACTACATTTTTAAAGTAATGAATCTGCATTTTAAAATTTGCCAGTCCCAGACTGCTCTTACCACTCACCTCCCACCACACCCCTCACCTCCTCCCACACCCTTCACTCCCCACCACACCCCTCACCTCCCACCACATTCATCACCACATCCCTCACCTACCACCACACCCCTCACCTCCCACCACACCCCTCATCTACCACCACACCCCTCACCCCTTACCACATCCCCCTTCCCTCACACCACACCGCGTCACCGCCTTGGTTATCAAATAAAGCAAGGCGGACCGCCTGCCACTTTTCATAATTACTACTATTGTTGATGTTACTCTACTTTACTTTTCCTTATTCTCCCATTCATCTTCCTTTCTATCCCCCCAACAGCTACAGCCACCCCTCCATGACGCCCACTTCACATGTCTTCTACTCCCATCGAACTTAAGCCTGTTAGATATTAAAGCCTTAGCCTCCTCTCGTGAGGGACATTACGCATACTTGTATCTTTTTAGTCATTCTGCTCTGCACTAACACATCTCTGTCACTCATGCAACAATGTAAAGCACAGTACAGGTGCGGTCTGATTAATGCTACATATAGTTTTAACATTACTTCGGAACTTCTGACATATAACATACATTATGGGTGAACATAATATATATGAAGCACCAATGTGAATAACTTTAAATGTCTTGGTGCCCATTGCGTCCCAAAGTTATGTGGCTCGTCAGCGATATGAACGTTGTAATGGGAAAAGATGTCCAATCTGACTTGAAAACAAATACCTAGCATGATACTTTCTGGCTACGTGTGCTTGTCAATGACTTCTGAGGATGATGACATCAAATTTATATTTACCTCGATTTATTCATGAAAGCAACATTAACAATATAAATCATTCATTACTTTAAAAATATAGTTGTACAGTTATACGTTATAAATACAATGACAGGAGAGAAAGATTAATGTTTTGGAAAAGACGAAATGGAGAGTATGTAATGGGGAGAGAGGAGAGAAGACGTAATGGAAAGAGAGGGGAGAGGACGTGGCGGAGAGAGAGAGGGGAGGTGATGAAGAAGAGGAGTTAAAGGACAGATAAAGGGGAGGAAGCGAACATTAATGAGCTGGGAGAGGAGAGGTGCAAAAGGAAGTGTTTGAGGGAGGAGTAGGTGAAGAAGGAGAGAATAGAGGAGGAAAGCTATTAGAGAGTTAGTCATTGGGAGGGGCGGAGAAATTAATTAATTAATCGCGGAAAGGGGAATGGAGAGGGGAGAGGAGGAAATTTAAGAAAAGTGTTGTAGGAAAAAGAGAAGGAGAGATATTTTTTAGGAGGAGGAGAAGGAAAAAATGTGTTTTTAACGCCCATGTTGAACAGGCACACACACACACACACACACACACACACACACACACACACACACACACACACACACACACACACACACACACACACACACACATACATACACACACAAACACACATACACACACACACACACACACACACACACACACACACACACACACACACACACACACAAACACACACACACACACACACACACACACACACACACACACACACACACAAACACACACACACACATACTCACACACACACACACACACACACACACACACACACACACACACACACACACACACACACACACACACCTTAGAACATTAAAAACAAATTTGCATTAATGTATACAAAAAATAAATAAATAAATAATTACAGGAGAATCTGCATTACGCATTTATAAGGGAATATTAAATAATTGATTATGTGGGAGGGGACCACAAATGTCCACAAGTTGTACTGCTCTTCTGGTATCGACCCTAAGTGTCTTGACACCCGCCACACCTTTTTCTTCATTAACTTCTGCAACATTCGTGGCCTTAGATCTTATTTTCACCTCCACTAAACTTCATCATCTTTTCCTCACTGAAACTCAGGTGTCTGAGGCAACTGACAATAGCGCCTTTTCTGTTCCCTCCTACTTTCTCTATCCTCATTTTCAATAAAAAGCTGGATGTTGCGTTTATGTGCGCAACGATTTAACCTGCTCTCGTGCCCACTCTCTTGAATCAACCAAGTTTTCCACCATCTCGCTACGACTACAGAGTCACTCTCAAACTAAATTTATCTGTGCTGTATACCTTTTACCTAACTCATCTGACTATAAGAAATTCTTTTACTACTTAACTTCCAAAGCGGAGCACATTCTGACTCTCTTCCCTTTAACGGAGATCTTCATCCTTGCAGACTTCAATGTTTACCACCAGCTTTGGCTTTCCTCTCCCTTCACTGAATATTTTGGTGAACTAGCCTTCAACTTTGTTATCCTCCATGACCTAGAACAATTGGTGCAATACCCTGCTCGTATTCCTGACCGTCTTGGATATACGCCGAATATTTTTTTTTTTATTTTTTCCTAACCTTTAATCCTACTGCTGATGCACTGATACCCTCTCCTTTCCTTTGGGCTCCTCCGATCATAATCTCATATCTGTATCTTGTTCTATCGCTCCAAGCCTTCCTCAGGATTCCCTTCAGCGGATGTGCTTCTGGCGTTTTGCCTCTGCGAGCTTTTTATTTATTTATTTTTTTTTTTTTTTTATGTAGGAAGGACACTGGCCAAGGGCAACAAAAATCCAATAAAAAAATATGCCCACTGAAATCCCAGTCCCATAAAAGGCTCAAAGCAGCGGTCAAAAATTGATGAATAAGTGTCTTGAAACCTCCCTCTTGAAGGAATTGAAGTGATAGGAAGGTGGAAATACAGAAGCAGGCAGGAAGTTCCAGTGTTTACCAGAGGAAGGGATGAATGACTGAGAATACTGGTTAACTCTTGCGTTAGAGAGGTGGACAGAATAGGGGTGAGAGAAAGAAGAAAGTCTTGTGCAGCGAGGCCGCGGGAGGAGGGGAGGCATGCAGTTAGCAAGATCAGAAGAGCAGTTAGCATGAAAATAGCGGTAGAAGACAGTTAGATATGCAACACTGCGGCGATGAGAGAGGCTGAAGACAGTCAGTTAAAGGAGAGGAGTTGATGAGACGAAAAGCTTTTGATTCCACCCTGTCTAGAAGAGCAGTATGAGTGGAACCCCCACAGACATGTGAAGCATACTCCATACATGGACGGATAAGGCCCTTGTACAGAGTTAACAGCTGGGGGGGGGGGTGAGAAAAACTGGCGGACACCTAACTTCATAGAAGCTGTTTTAGCTAGAGATGAGATGTGAAGTTCCCAGTTCAGATTATAAGTAAAAGACAGACCGAGGATGTTCATTGTAGTAGAGGGGGACAGTTGAGTGTCACTGAAGAAGAGGGGATAGTTGTCTGGAAGGTTGTGTCGAGTTGATAGATGGAGAAACTGAGTTTTTGAGGCATTGAACAATACCAAGTTTGCTATGCCCCAATCAGAAATTTTAGAAAGATCAGAAGTCAAACGTTCTGTGGCTTCCCTGCGTGAAATGTTTATCTCCTGAAGGGTTGGACATCTATGAAAAGACGTGGAAAAGTGCAGGGTGGTATCATCAGCATAGGAGTGGATAGGACAAGAAGTTTGGTTTAGAAGTTCATTAATGTATAATAAGAAGACAGTGGGTCAAGGTAACAGCAAAAGTTTCAACCAAAATCTCTAAAAGAGGATGACCAAGTCTCAATAAGGAAAGCCAGAAGATCACCTGTAGAGTGGCCTTGACGGAACCCATACTGGCGATGAGATAGAAGGTTGTGAAGTGATAGATGTTTAAGAATCTTCCTGTTGAGGATTGTCACGATCGCTTACTTACTCACCTGCGATCGTACGATCCCGGTTATCTCTCCAAGAAAGTGGACGTTACACTGATCCCGGAAAGTTTTAAAGGTCTGGATTTTTAAAGGTTTCGAGTGCCTACCGACCTATCCGAAATCGTCAGAATTATCTCTCATTCCACCTCTACCTTGACTCAGCACACCTGGAACTACCTCTAATACCAGATTGATGTTGGGGGAGTAGAAAACACGATTATTCTATGTTACAAGCACATATATTAATACTAATAATAATTCACAAACAACATGAGGTAGTACACGTTACTACATGACGCTCTCGTCACTTCCCACGTCACCAGAACCCGTTTACACCTCCACCAGTCACATAAATATTTCCCCTCAACCGCAGGAATTTACCCGGACGCCATTACCGCGTCCCCAGACAATAATTCCCGTATTTCACCTTCTCAAGCCTCACAGGAGATTACCATTATCACCATAACACCATAACATCGTCCCCAAAATCACCAACACACCACAACACCAACTTTCAAGGTTAACACCACAACCTCCACTCACAAAATGGCTGCCAGTTTGACCTATGACCCCTTCCAACAGCGTCACCGGCACAACTCAACAATCGAATTTCAGCGGACAAGAGCTCTTGGTACCACAAAAGACTCACTAACCTGATCCTGGATATCAAGGTTATACCGCTACACCACTAATACCTCCACAAACTCACTCCACCACCAATCCACACCAAGATCCTTCCCTGAGAGACGCCTTCCCTCCACCTTTCCTCACGACCTAAGGCGCTCTACCTTTCCCCTCCTTGGAATGTGTTGTTGCCCACTCAAGCTCCCCTCGTTTTCAACGTATTTCACCTCAATTATACTTCCTTCCTTATACATACAATGATATAGAGAACTTAAATTATGAAGAGAATAATACTACATGATATAAAATGGGTAAATAAGCCTTACACTACTTATAACAAAAAAGAGGATAATGCCCGAATGGCAGGTAACCGAAACACGGGGACACTAAGAAAACGTGATCCCATTTAAGGTAAACTCGGCCAATAACATGACATCCCCTTCCCAAAAGAAGCATGAGGCACCTGATTAGGATGCCTCACGACTAGATGGTGCGCGGGACAAGGCATCGGCAATAATATTCTCACTGCCTTTCACATGGTGAATCTCTAAGTCATAGTCCTGTAAGACCAGGCACCACCTCATCAGCCTCTGATTGGAGTTTTTCATTTTATGCAAGAAAATGAGCGGATTGTGGTCGGTGAAGACCTGCATAGGCTGTCCCGTCCCTTTGACGTACACTTCAAAATGACTCAAACTCAGCACTAGGCCCAAAGCCTCTTTTTCAATAGTGTTGTAAGCCCTTTGATATGGTAACAACTTTTTAGAATAATAGCCTATGGGGTGCTCCATTCCCTCATGTTCTTGCATTAACACACCACCCACAAAATTCTGACTGGCATCCACATACAATACAAATGTTTTTTTCTATAATCAGGCATGCGCAGCACTGGGGCACTGGCTAACATTTTCTTAATCTCCAGAAAAGCTTCCTCACAAAGCTTATCCCAACAAAATTTTGACTTCTTATTCAGCAACTTGGTCAGGGGCATGGCAACATCAGAGAAATTCTTACAAAATCGCCTGTAATATCCACTGGCCCCTAAGAATCTCAGTATCTCCTTCCTATTGGTGGGTGGAGGGAGATTTACAATGTCTTTCACCTTGGCTTCCACGGTTCTCACTTCATCTTTCCCAACCTTGAAGCCTAAGTACTCCACGTCAGCTTGCACGAAATTACTTTTTGCTAAGTTGACAGTAAGGCTGGCATCATCCAGCCTCCTGAACACTTCCTCCAGCAGCTGCACGTGTTCTTCCCAACTCTTAGTGTACAACAATATGTCATCTATGTACACAGAACATCCCTTCAAGCCCTTCAGTACTCTGTTCATTAACCTCTGAAAAGAACTCCCACTGTTCTTCATCCCAAACGGAAGAACTTTGTACTGGTATAATCCATCCATGGTGACAAAAGCTGATATGGCTTTTGCCCTCTCAGTGAGTCCTACTTGCCAGTATCCCTTTAACAAGTCAATTTTCGTTATGAAGTTGGCACTTCCCACATGATCTATAGTCATCAACTCTAGGGATAGGGTAAGCATCAGGTTTTGTCTCTATGTTAACCTTCCTATAGTCCGTACAGAAACGGAAACTCTCTTGACCAGGCTTGGGCACCAGCACACATGGCGAGCTCCATGGGCTCTCACTGGGCTCAATCAACTCGTGTTCCAGCATATACTCTACTTCTTTTCTCATGATCTCTCTTTTCTGCGGGTTAACTCTGTAGGGATGCTGTTTGATGGGTTCAGCCTCCCCAACATCCACATCGTGCACCACCACATTAGTTTTTCTAGGTGCATCAGGGAACAAAGAATTGAATCTTTCAATTATCTCCCTAATCCTTTCCTTCTTCTCTAGCTCCATGTGCCCCAGTTTATCATTTAAATTCCCCAGCCCAGCTGAGTTCTCTAGCACCATCCTTTCACACCTACTCAGTTTCACTTCGGACCACTTCTCTTCCACCTCAATGATTACATTTACAACACTCACAGCTCTTACTCCTTCTACTACATCATCTCCATTTTCTCTGTACCATTCGTGAAATGGTTTCAGCATGTTTACATGACACAACTGGTTCCTTTTCTTCCTTCCTGGAGTTTTTACAATGTAATTCACATCACTCATTTTCCTCTCAATCTCCCAAGGCCCGCTGAACCTGGCTTTGAAAGGATCACCCTGTAATGGGAAAAGAACCAAGACCTTGTCCCCAGGCTGGAAAGACCTGGCCCTCGCCTTCTTGTCATACCAGCCTTTCATCTCACTCTGACTATTTTTCAAATTTTCCCGAGCATTTTTTCTAGCTCTCCTCAATCTGTCATTGAAATCAGATACATATTTCACCACAGTATGAGGCTCCTCTGCTCCTAACCATTTTTCTTTCACCATCCTTAAAGGACCGTTCACCTCATGCCCATACACTAACTCAAATGGGCTGAAACCAGTTGACTCCTGCACACTGTCCCTTAACGCGAACAAGGCTAGTGGCAGTGCCTCATCCCACTGAACACTCATCTCCTCACAATACATCCTGAGAGTTTTTTTAAGAGTTTGGTGAAATCTTTCTACACAACCCTGAGACTGAGGGTGATAAGCACTCGACAGTCTCTGTTCAATCTTTAGACCCCTTAGGATTTCCTTGAACGCGCGAGAAGTGAAATTACTTCCCTGGTCTGACTGCAACACCTTAGGAATTCCCACCCAGGAGAAAAATTTCACCAGTTCCCTCACAATGTTTTTAGAGTTTATACTCCTGAGGGGAATGGCCTCAGGAAACCTGGATGACATACACATAATAGTCAGCAAGTACTGGTTCCCCCTCCGGGTCCTTGGTAAAGGACCTACACAGTCTATCACCACCTTACTGAATGGTTCCTCGACCACAGGTATAGGATGAAGGGGGGCAGGGCGAATCACCTGGTTCGGCTTGCCCACCTTCTGACACAAACCACAAGTTTTACAAAACTCTTTCACATCACCTCTCACTCTGGGCCAGTAAAAATGACACAGGATCTTCCCTAGGGTTTTTCTGACCCCCAGGTGTCCTGCCAGATTACCTTCGTGTGCCATCTCCAAAATTTTCTTCCTATACACCCATGGCACCACAATCTGCCTTTTCACCATCCAGTGATCGGAGGTTGGGGCTGTCAGGGGCCTCCAACTTCTCATTAATACCCCGTTATTCACGTAGTAGCCCACGTACTCATTGTCAAGCTCACCCAGCCTGTTAGCCTCATTCCAAGCAGACTTCAAGCTTTCATCACTCTCCTAGCTTTTATCAACTCGTTCTTTTCTACCAGAAAATCAAGGTTGGGCCCCACCTGACCTACAACCGGTTCACCACTCGCGCACTCCGGGTTAGTTCCTTTTTCATCAGGTTCCTCAAACAGAATGCCCAAGCCTTCGTCCTCCTGCGTTGCTCCCTCGGTGTCCATGCGTTCCTTCCGGGCCATCGCTCGGGTCACTGCGCAGACTGGGAACAATTCGGGCACCTCTGCCTCCCCATCTGTTGAGTGAGGGACTGCTGCCGGAGTGGTGGTTTCTGTCATCCCTATCAGAGGGTTGTCTACCATCTGAAGTTTAGGGATAACTCGACCTCCAGCCAGGTCGTTCCCAACCAGCATATCCACTCCATCTACGGGCAGTGCCTCCTTCACTCCCACCGTCACCTCTCCAGTGACGTATCCACAGTCCAGCCAAACTTTGTGCAGGGGAATACTGAACTTGCCTCCTGCACTCTTGCATGAGACCTCTCTGCCAGTGCTGGTCTCCTCATTCCATGGGAGTACACTACTTAAGATCAGACTCTGGTTAGCTCCCGTATCCCGAAGGATTCTGATAATTTTCTCTGGACTTCCCTCCACTTTCACTGTGCCCCTACTGGTGAAGTGCTCAAAGCCCTCATCTTTCGGCGGCTCCTCTTGTATCTCTGCATTCATATTCTCCACATACTTTATCAGGTCTCTTTGGGCGGCAAGTGCTCCCACTGGCTTCGGCCGTCCCTTCGGACACTGGAACTTCCTATGCCCGCTACTTCCACATCCAAGGCACTTAACTGCACCTTCATCACCACTATCCTTCTGGTAATAGGTAGTGCTCCTGGGCCTACTCCTATAGGGCGTAGACCTCATGTTGTGGTCGGCTGGCGGGGGCATGGTGTAAGTGTGGGGAAAACTATAGTTGTTAGGGCGGGGCTGGTTTGATCTGTGGACTGATGTCGAGCTCATCTGACGGTCATTCTTATATCTCTGATGACCATCATTTCTGCTGGAGAATGGCTTTCTCCCTTCATGGTGTTCATCTCCGTTCAGCCCGCGGACCGCACAGTACTGGTCAGCTCTGCGTCCGGCTTCCATCACATCTTTCACGTCGTGTGATATGAGCTCATATTTTACACTGAGGGACATTTGGCTCATAAATTGTTCCATCTGCATAACTCCTTTTACCTCCTCAACTGTAGTGGCTTCCTCGGCCTTCAGCCACCGGTCCAGTTTAAGGATAACCTCTCGAGCCATCCCGAGATAAGTATCACCTGGGCGTTTTGTTGTCCTGCGGAACCTTTCCCGGTACACACTCGGACATAGAAGGATTGATCTCAACACCGCTTCCTTTACCACTTCATAATCAAGCGCGTCTTTCTCACTCAAATTCACATATACCTCTCGGGCCTTTCCCTCAAATTTAGACTGGACTATTAATGCCCAATCATTTTCATCCCATCCCATCCTCTTTGCAGTTTTTTCAAATTGAACAAAGAAGTTTTCTTCCTCCCCTTCCACAAAGTTAGGCATACTGATGGCCTTTCTCTCTAAATCCCCGTTGCCTTGAGCACCATTTCCTGCCCTGGTCTCGTTTACTTTGTTTCGACTTTCTGCTCTAATCTTTTCTATCTCGATCTCTTTTTGCATCTGTATTTGCTCCCTTTTTATCTGCAATTGCTCTTTCTGCAACTCCACCTCTTTCTGCTTCTGCAATTGCATTTGAAGTTTCATTAACTCAAATTTTTCACTACTAGAAAGGCCATCTGTTCCACCAAAAGCACCCAGGTTTATCTCACTGACCCCAGCACCTTCCTCTACACTCTCCCCATCATTATCTCACTCTCCACAAGAGCATTTTTCAACTCCGGCTGCATTTCCTCCTTTTTCTTGGATTTCAACTCCACTTGAAACCTCCAGCCACTGAACATAATTCCTCCTTGGTTAGTTTATACAGATCATGCACACTCCTCGACAGAAGGAACATCTCAACACGTCTACCGGCCATGATTACAATCACTACACTCCACAAAATATCCACAAAATATTCCTCCAAATATTCACCACAATACATGCACAGTTTTAAAGAAATATTTCACACAGGTAAATTCTTCCCAACAACAATCACCATGTAACACTCGTTACACTCCACAAATGTTCGTCAAATCCCGGACAGCCTCCCATATTCTGTCACGATCGCTTACTTACTTACCTGCGATCGTACAATCCCGGTTATCTCTCCAAGAAAGTGGACGTTACACTGATCCCGGAAAGTTTTAAAGGTCTGGATTTTTAAAAGTTTCGAGTGCCTACCCGACCTATCCGAAATCGTCAGAATTATCTCTCATTCCACCTTTACCTTGACTCAGCACACCTGGAATTACCTCTAATACCAGATTGATGTTGGGGGAGTAGAAAACACGATTATTCTATGTTACAAGCACATATATTAATACTAATAATAATTCACAAACAACATGAGGTAATACACGTTACTACATGACGTTCTCGTCACTTCCCACGTCACCAGAACCCGTTTACACCTCCACCAGTCACAGAAATATTTCCCCTCAACCGCAGGAATTTACCCGGATGCCATTACCGCGTCCCCAGACAATAATTCCCGTATTTCACCTTCTCAAGCCTCACAGGAGATTACCATTATCACCAAAGATTACCCATAACACCATAACATCGTCCCCAAAATCATCAACACACCACAACACCAACTTCCAAGGTTAACACCACAACCTCCACTCACAAAATGGCTGCCAGTTTGACCTATGACCCCTTCCAACAGCGTCACCGGCACAACTCAACAATCGAATTTCAGCGGACAAGAGTTCTTGGTACCACAAAAGACTAACCTGATCCTGGATATCAAGGTTATACCGCTACACCACTAATACCTCCACAAACTCACTCCACCACCAATCCACACCAAGATCCTTCCCTGAGAGACGCCTTCCCTCCACCTTTCCTCACGACCTAAGGCGCTCTACCTTTCCCCTCCTTGGAATGTGTTGTTGCCCACTCAAGCTCCCCTCGTTTTCAACGTATTTCACCTCAATTATACTTCCTTCCTTATACATACAAAGATATAGAGAACTTAAATTATGAAGAGAATAATACTACATGATATAAAATGGGTAAATAAGCCTTACACTACTTATAACAAAAAAGAGGATAATGCCCGAATGGCAGGCAACCGAAACACGGGGACACTAAGAAAACGTGATCCCATTCGAAGTAAATTCGGCCAATAACATGACAAGGATAGATTCAAAAACTTTAAATAGGCAGGAAATTAAAGCAATAAAACGGTAGTTTAAGGGATTAGAAAGGTCACCCTTTTTAGGAACAGGTTGAATGTGGGCAAACTTCCAGCAAGAAGGAAAGGTAAATGTTGATAGACAGAGCCGAAAGAGTTTGACTAGGCAAGGTGCAAGCAAAGAGGCACAGTTTCGGAGAACAATAGGAGGGACCCTATCAGGTCCATAAGCCTTCCAAGGGTTTAGGCTAGCGAGGGCATGGAAAACATCATTGTGGAGAATCGTCCAAGGTAGAGATTTTAGCAAAGGTTTGAGCGAAGAGTTCAGCTTTAGAAATAGATGTGATAGCAGTGGTGCCATCTGGTTGAAAAAGAGGAGGGAAAAAAGAAGAAGCAAAGTTATTGGAGATATTTTTGGCTAGATGCCAGAAGTCACGAGGGGAGTTAGATCTTGAAAGATTTTGACACTTTCTGTCAATGAAGGAGTTTTTGGCTAGTTGGAGAACAGACTTGGCATGGTTCCGTTCAGAAATATAAAGTGCATGAGATTCTGGAGATGGAAGGCTTAAGTACCTTTTGTGGGCCTCCTCTCTATCATGTATAGCACGAGAACAAGCTGTATTAAACCAACCTTTAGAAGGGTTACGACAAGAAAAAGAGTGAGGAATGGACGCCTCCATGCCAGACACTATCACCTCTGTTATGCGCTCAGCACACAAAGATGGGTCTCTGACACGGAAGCAGTAGTCATTCCAAGGAAAATCAGCAATATACCTCCTAAGGTCCCCAGAGGCACCTTCGCTTAGGGGAATCCTGAGGAGGGATTAAAGTGATAGGGCAAGATAAAGATATGAGATTGTGATCGGAGGAGCCCAACGGAGAAGAAAGGGTGACAGCATAAGCAGAAGGATTAGAGGTCAGGAAAAGGTCAAGAATGTTGGGCTTATCTCCAAGACGGTCAGGAATACGAGTAGGTCATGGAGTAGCAAAGTTGTAGGCTAGTTCACCAGGATGGTCAGTGAAGGGAGAGGAAAGCCAAAGCTGGTGGTGAACATTGAAGTTTCCAAGAATGGAGATCTCTGCAAAAGGGAAGAGGGTCAGAATGTTCTCCACTTTGGAAATTAAGAAGTCAAAGAATTTCTTATAGTCAGAGGAGTTAGGTGAGAGGTATACAGCACAGATAAATTTAGTATGAGAATGTCTCTGTAGTCATAGCCAGATGGTGGAAAACTCGGAAGATTCAAGAGCGTGGGCACGAGAGCAGGTTAAGTCACTGCGCACATAAACGCAGCATCCAACTTTGGATCGAAAATGAGGATAGAGAAAGTAGGAGGGAACAGAAAAGGGGCTACTGTCAGTTGCCTCAGACACCTGAGTTTCAGTGAGGAAAAGGGGATGAGGTTTAGAAAAGGAGAGATGGTGTTCTACAGATTGAAAATTAAATCTTAGACCGCGAATGTTGCAGAAGTTAATGAAGAAAAAGTTGAGGGGGTGTCAAGACACTTAGGGTCGTCGACAGAAAGGCAGTCCGACCTGGGTTCATTTATGGTTCCCTCCCCAGATGGGGACTCCGAGGGCGGTGTAGGAGTAGCAATGATAATTTTGAAATTTTTGAGTGAAGGGTGTGTGTGTTATTAGGTGCTTGTAGTTTTGTGTGGAGGAAGAGAATTGTCTTTAGAAGGCAGGCTGTGACTTCCCCCTTGTGTTGTGAGACACAAAGGGAAACGTTCAGTGAGATCACAGCTGGGTTTAATGATAAGTTCACAGCACTCCCTGAACAGCGCTTTAGACCTCACTGGGAGTAATTATCGTTTCGGCAGGTGTCTACTGCCGGAACTGAGGTGATATTTTACTGATTTTCCTTGGAATGACTAATGCTTCCGTCCCTGTGTGCCGAGCGCATAACAGAAGCGATAGTGTCTGGCATGGAGGCGTACATTCCTCACTCTTTTTCTCGACTTAAACCTTCCAGACCTTGGATAGAGAGGTGGCCCACAAAAGGTACTTAAGCATTTCATCACCCGAATCTCCCATGAATTTATATTTCGGAATAATGCCAAGTCTGTTTTTCCAACTTGCGAAAACTCATTCATTAGTAGAAAGTGTCAAAATCTTTCAAGATCTAACTCCCCTCGTGACTTCTGGCATCTAGCCAAAAATATCTCCAATTACTCCAAATATCTCCTTATTTCCCTCCTTTATTTCAACTAGATGGCACCACTGCTATGACATCTATCTCTAAAGCTGAACTCTACTTTAGTAAAGATCTACCTCGGATGGTTCAGGGCTTGTTCCTCCCTCACCTCCACCTTCTGACTACTTCATGCTACCTATTAAAATTCTTTGCAATAATGTTTTCCATGCTATCTCTGGCCTAAACCCTCAGAAGGCTTACGGAACTGATGGGGTCCCTCCTAATGTTCTGCGAAACAGCGCCTCCGTGCTTGCACCTTGCCTAGTCAAACTCCTTTAATTCTGTCAACAAATTTCTACCTCTTGCTGGAGATTTGCCTACATATAGCCTGTTCCTAAAAAGGGTGACTGTTCTAATCACTCAAACTACCGGTCTATTGCTTTAATTTCCTGCCAATCTAAAGATTTTGAATCTATCCTGAACAAGAAGATTCTTAAACATCTATCATTTTACAAACTTCTATCTGATTGTCAGTATGGGTTCAATTCCACTCTACTGATGATCTTCTGGCCTCCCTTACTGAGTCTTGGTCATTCTCTTTTAGAGATTTTGGTGAAAATTTTGCTGTTGCCTTAGGCATATGAAAAGATTTCAATAGAGTTTGGAACAAATCTTTGATTTTCAGACTACCCTCTTATGGCTTCTATCTTCTGTAACTTCATTTCAAGTTTCCTTTTTGACCATTGTATTGCTGCTGTGGTAGACAGTCACTGTTCTTATCCTAAGTCTATTAACAGTGGTATCCCTCAGGGTTGTCCTCTCACCCACTTTCTTCCTATTATTCATCAATGATCTTCTAAACCAAACTTCTTGTTCTATCTACTCCTGCGCTGATGATACCACTCTGCACTTTTCCACGTCTTTTCATAGACGTCCAACCCTTCAGGAAGTAATCAGTTCACACAGGGAAGCCACAGAGCGCCTGACTTCTGATCTCTCTAAAATTTCTTATCGGTAAAGAGCAATCTTGGTATTGCTCAATGCCTCGAAAACTCAATTCTTCCATCTATCATCTCGACACAACCTTCCAGACAACTATGTACTCTTCCGCAATGATACTCAACTGTCCCCCTCTTTTATACGGAGCATCCTCTCTGTCCTTTTCTTATAATCTAAACTAGAGACTTCACCTCTCATCTCTAACTAAAGCAGCTTCTATGAAGTTAGGCGTTTTGAAACGTCTCCGTCTGTTTTTCTAACCGCCCCCCCCCCCACCCACCAGCTGCTTACTTTGTACAAGGGCCTTATCCGTTCATCTATGGAGTATGCTTCACATGCCTGTAGAGTTCCACTTATACCGCTCTTGTAGACAGGGAGGAATCAAAAGTTTTTCGTCTCATTAACACCTCTTCTCTAACTGACTCTTTCTCCTTGCTGCAATGTTGCATCTCTAGCTATCTTCGACCACTATTTTCATGCAAACTGCTCTTCTGATCTTGCTAATGGCATCCCTTCTTTCTTCCCGCAGACTCCCTGCACAAGACTTTCTTCTTTCTCTCACTCCTATTCTGTGCACCTCTAATGGAAGAGTTAACCAGTATTCTCAATCAGTCATCCCTTTTTTCTGGTAAACTCTGGAACTTTCTGTCTGCTTATGTATTTTCACCTTTAAATTACTTGAACTGCTTCAAGAGTGAAGTTTCAATTCAATTATCCTTCAATTTGTGACTATCGCATCGGATCCTCTTCGGGGTCCGGCTTGTCATTTTTTTTTTTTTTTTTTTTTTACCTTAGGCCAGTGTCAGTCCAACATTGAAAAAAAAAATGTTTTCTTTCCTTTCTGGTGCCCTCTGATACGTTTTTCTCGTTCTCCTCCTTTTCTTCCTTCTCAACCTTCTCTTCCTCTTATACTCATTAGTACCTCAACCATCATTCACCTATTTCTATATCGCTTCCTTCTCATCACACTAAATCTTTCCTTCTGCTCCTCGCTTTCCTTATTTTTTCTTATTTTTTTTCTTACCTTTAGCTTTCTCCGTCTCATCTTGGTGAAACTGATACTGATGAAGCACACAGACGCACACAGTTAATCCAGCGGCCATAGTATTCATCAGCTGCTGTGAATAAGTTCCCACGTTTCAACTCAAGTGATCACCAGCCTGTCAGTTACCGTGGCAGTGAACACTGGAGATAATCAAGCGTGACAGCCACGCCGACTACCGCACGACTGTTTGTGTAATTCTGGCTGGAGATGGAGTGTGTATCTGTCTGTATTATGTCCGTCTGTGTTTCTATAGTGCTTAGTCTCTCATCTTTATGTGACTGCATCTGTGTCCGTTTATTTGTATAACTGTTGCTTTGCCTGTATCTGAGACGTAGGCTAAGAAGGGACCAGTTAGAAGTCTTTAAGTGGTATTAAGTGGTTACAACAAGGGGGATGTAAGCAAAATTCTTAGAACCAGCAACCAGGGTAGAACAAGAAATAACGGGTTCAAGCTTGAAAAATTTAGGTTTGGGAAGGAGATAGGAAAAAAATGGTTCGCAAATAGAGTGGTAGATGAGTGGAACGGACTCAGTTATCATGTTGTTAGTGCTAGGACATTAGAGAGCTTTAAGAGAAAATTAGACAGGTTTATGGATGGGGATAATAGATGGAAATAGGTAGGTATATTTCATACAGGGACTGCTACGTGTAAGCCTGGTCGCTTCTTGCAGCTTCCCTTATTTCTTATGTTCTTATGTCCGTCTGTATGTATGTGCGTATCTTTGCATTTTATGTTTACTGAGGACTTTCACCTACATGTCTCTAATTTGTTTTGTTCGTCTACCTATCTGAAATCTTTTCTATCGCTGTGTACATATTTATGTGTCTACGAACGTGAATATATCCTTGTCTCTGAATCTGTCTATGTGTCTGTTCGTCTCTGCCTGCCTCTGTATATTTGTAATTTTTTTTTTCTCTTTCAACCTGTCTATCTGTTTCTCCTGCTATTGTGTTCACGAATACATGTTTGGACCTGAAAAGAATCCACGAAGATGTGAAAATATTCCCTTGTGAGAAATATTGCGTGTATGTGGCGATACCATCTCTTCTTCCAGCTCCTACACACACAAATATACCAACAAATTTTGATTATATGGCAGCAAATAGTTTTCCTCCCCCGTCCATCCACCTACCCATCCATCCGCCCACCAATAAACCTTCAATACAACTTTCCAACGCGAAAACATAAAACCAGAACTTCATTTTTACTCCTGTAATGCTCCTCAGGCGCTCCTTCAGCCATCCACACACACACACACACACACACACACACACACACACACAGAGAGAGAGAGAGAGAGAGAGAGAGAGAGAGAGAGAGAGAGAGAGAGAGAGAGAGAGAGAGAGAGAGAGAGAGAGAGAGAGATGATGAATAAGCGTCTTGAAACCTCCCTCTTGAAGTAATTCAAGTCATAGGAAGGTGGAAATACAGAAGCAGGCAGGGAGTTCCAGAGTTTGCCAGAGAAAGAGATGAATGATTGAGAATACTAGTTAACTCTTGCGTTAGAGATGTGGACAGAATAGGGGTGAGAGAAAAGAAGAAAGTCTTGTGCAGCGAGGCCGCGGGAGGAGGGGAGGCATGCACTTAGCAAGATCAGAAGAGCAGTTAGCATGAAAATAGCGGTAGAAGACAGCTAGATATGCAACATTGTGGCGATGAGAGAGAGGCTGAAGACAGTCAGTTAGAGGAGAGGAGTTGATGAGACGAAAAGCTTTTGAGTCCACCCTGTCTAGAAGAGCAGTATGAGTGGAACTCCCCCCAGACATGTGAAGCATACTCCATACATGGACGGATAAGGCCCTTGTACAGAGTTAGCAGCTGGGGGGATGAGAAAAACTGGCGGAGACGTCTCAGAACACCTACCTTTATAGAAACTGTTTTAGCTAGAGATGAGATGTGAAGTTTCCAGTTCAGATTATAAGTATAGGACAGACCGAAGATGTTCAGTGTAAAAGAGGGGGACAGTTGAGTGTCACTGAAGAAGAGGGGATAGTTGTCTGGAAGGTTGTGTCGAGTTGATAGATGGAGGAATTGAGTTTTTGAGGCATTGAACAATACCAAGTTTGCTCTGACCCAATCAGAAATTTTAGAAAGATCAGAAGTCAAGCGTTCTGTGGCTTCCCTGCGTGAAATGTTTACCTCCTGAAGGGTTGGACGTCTATGAAAAGACTTAGAAAAGTGCAGGGTGGTATCATCAGCGTAGGAGTGGATAGGACAAGATGTTTGGTTTAGAAGATCATTAATGAATAATAAGAAGGAGAGTGGGTGACAGGACAGAACCCTGAGAAACACCACTGTTAATAGATATAGGAGAAAAACAGTGACCGTCTACCACAGCAGCAATAGAACGGTCAGAAAGGAAACTTGAGATGAAGTTACAGAGAGAAGGATAGAAGCCGTAGGAGGGTAGTAAGGAAATCAAAGCTTTGTGCCAGACTCTATCAAAAAGCTTTTGATATGTCCAAGGCAACAGCAAAAGTCTCACCAAAATCTCTAAAAGAGGATGACCAAGACTCAGTGAGTAAAACCAGATCACCAGTAGAGCGGCCTTGACGGAACCCATACTGGTGACCCAGATAGAAGGTTGTGAAGTGATAGATGTTTAAGAATCTTCCTGTTGAGGATAGATTAAAAAACTTTAGATAGGCAGGAAATTAAAGCAATAGGACGGTAGTTTGAGGGACTAGAACGGTCACCCTTTTTAGGAACAGGCTGAATATAGGCAAACTTCCAGCAAGAAGGAAAGGTAGATGTTGACAGACAGAGCTCAAAGAGTTTGACTAGGCAAGGTGCAAGCACGGAGGGCACAGTATTCTAGAAAGTTCTAGAATATTATGGAAATATTTACATTGAACAGAATTTTCTAAAATGTTTTAGAAACTTCTAAAAGTGTCTGCTAGAGCATTCTTGAAAATTTTATAAGATTTGTGAAATGTAAGCAAATTCTTCTAAATATGAAAAATTTCTTGCTGGATATGGTCAGTTCAAGAATGATCTTATTAAAAATAAAAATCTTCAAAACACTATATATTTTTTCATTGTTTTTACTTATTTGCAACATTTCAAAAGCAATTAGATAAGCAATTGAGATTTTGCAGAGATCTTTACCTAGACATGAAAACCAATAGTAACCGATACTATAATGAAATAAAGCAAAATTCGTTCTTCTAACCACAAAAGCAAAGTTTTAGGATCAAAATAACTTTTTATTTTGTTTAGATGAAAATAACTGGAAAAATTATGGTTTGAGGCCAAGGATAAGACAAAAGCGAAATTTTGTTACACAGTGAATTATTTTCACCAAGGAGCCCAGTGTGCCTGAGGCTTGGCTAAGGCCTGACGGGGAAGGTTCGCTGGAATGGGAGGAGGGAGGCAGGACGGGAGGAATGCAAAAGAGAGAGGAAAGGACCACAGAGGCAGGAAGGCAGGAAAGATGAAGGAGGAAAGGAAGGAAATAGAAGAGAAAAAGACAAGAAGGAAGGAAGGAAGGAAGGAAGGGAAAAAAAATTAGGAGGAATAACAAGAAACATATCATGAATAAGGAAATAAAGAAAAAGGAAGAGGAAGTGAGGTTAAGGAATAAAAGGAAAAAAACATAAATAAATTAATTAATAAATGACAGCAGCTTCTTACCGTCACAAGGAGGTCATATGGCGCCCTGAAGAAAAAAAAAGTATAAGGGGGAGTGAGTTGAAAGGAGGAAAGAACTTGGCTCAAAGAGGGGAGAGAGAGGTTAGGAAGAGAATAAGAGCCAAGGATGGTCGTGAGAGGAGAAGAACGCGAGTCGTAAGAAGAAATACAATTATGTGAATTAAATTTTGTTCGCAGAGTTTCCGTATTTTCCTTTTGTATGACTTTCCTTCCTCAGCAGGTTTTTAGCCTTTTAGAAGGATTGAAATGGCTACATACATCTGTCAGAGAGAGAGAGAGAGAGAGAGAGAGAGAGAGAGAGAGAGAGAGAGAGAGAGAGAGAGAGAAAAAGCAATAATGGAACTTGAAAAAGGAAGAATAAAAGGGGAACGCTGAAAAGCTTATTAATTACAATTGAGACGAAGAGAGAGAGAGATGGGTCAACACACACACACACACACACACACACACACACACACACACACACACACATGCAACATTGCGACGATGAGAGAGAGGATGAAGACAGTCAGTTAGAGGAGAGGAGTTGATGAGACGAAAAGCTTTTGATTCCACCCTGTCTAGAAGAGCGGTATGAATGGAACCTAACTAACACCTAACTTCATAGAAGGTGTTTTAGCTAGAGGTGAGAAGTTTCCAATTCAGATTATAAGTAAAGGACATGCCGAGGATGTTCACTGTAGATGAGGGGGACAGCTGAGTGTCACTGAAAAAGAGGGGATAGTTGTCTGGAAGGTTGTGTCGAATTGATAAATGGATAACCAAGTAAAAATATGAATAAATAATTATAAGGAATACACTGTCACACAAAATCGTTCACATGCACATCCACATCCTCAACTCCTGCCCACACTTACACCTCCTACATCCCTCCACACCGTTCCAGCACCCTCCTCCACGCACTCCAACACTCGTTCACTCAGCCACTCACATCAGTACAACATAACAAAAATAAATAAGAATCAAAGTTACATTTCAACACTGCCGCACATTTTTTTGTCCCCATGCATCATCATTATCACTGCAAATTCATTCCAGCTTCACAAATGTTTCACCTGAACATTAAAGCGATACCTGCCTGCAAACACTAATGACTTTGTTGACACCTGTCTAAGTGATGTTGTGAGTCTCTCTCTCTCTCTCTCTCTCTCTCTCTCTCTCTCTCTCTCTCTCTCTCTCTCTCTCTCTCTCTCTCTCTCTCTCTCTCTCTCTCTCTCTCTCTCTCTCTCTCTCTCTCTCTCTCTCTCTCTCTCTCTCTCTCTCTCTCTCTCTCTCTCTCTCTCTCTCTCTCTCTCTCTCTCTCTCTCTCTCTCTCTCTCTCTCTCTCTCTCTCTCTCTCTCTCTCTCTCTCTCTCTCTCTCTCTCTCTCTCTCTCTCTCTCTCTCTCTCTCTCTCTCTCTCTCTCTCTCTCTCTCTCTCTCTCTCTCTCTCTCTCTCTCTCTCTCTCTCTCTCTCTCTCTCTCTCTCTCTCTCTCTCTCTCTCTCTCTTGAATGCTCCTCTCCATACTTTACGGAACTTTCTGATGTAAGAGTATTTAAGTTATTCCTTTCCCTCACTTTTCCATTTATTTATTTTCCTTTTCTAACCTCTCCTCAACTTTCCCTCGCCTTCCTCCACAAACGTCTCTCCACTTGACATTCTCCATACCCAGTTATGTATCTTTTCCTTTCTCTTTTCTCATCTCTTACAAGAAAATTACATTATACTACATTACATTCATCTATTTGCTCTTGTATTTTCATTCGCTTCCTTAATAACTTTTCCTTCTCATCCCGCGAACTTTTTTTCCATGGGCAAATATTTAATGACTTCCCTTGTAAAGACATTATGCAAATTCACATTCAAATTTGTTTTCTTTTCCCGAAAGCATTTATGCAAATGTATTTTTAATGTGTGTGTGTGTGTGTGTGTGTGTGTGTGTGTGTGTGTGTGTGTGTGTGTGTGTGTGTGTGTGTGTGTGTGTGTGTGTGTGTGTGTGTGTGTGTGTGTGTGTGTGTGTGTTTAACAAGAGAACAATTAGGTTTTGCCTTTTTTTTTTTCTCCTCTTCTATTAACACTGCATTATTGTAACCTCTCCTTCTCCAAACAAATTTTTGGAGGATGAGGCAGTAGGGACCTGCCGAAACGATAATTACTCCCAGTGGGGTCTAAAAGCACTTTATCAAGGGGTGCTGTGATCTTATCATTAAACCCAGCTGTGACCTCACCGAACGTTTCCCTTTGTGTTTCACAACATAGGAGAGCAGTCACAGCCTGCCCTCTGAAGACAATTCTCTTTCTCCAAAAAAAAAAAAAAAAAAAAAATACAAGCATCTAATAACACACACACCCTTCACTCAAAATTTTTAAATTCATGGCGACTCCTACAGCAGCCTCGGAGTCCCGATCTGGGAAGGGGACCACAAATGTCCCCAGGTCGGACTGCCCTTCTGTCGACGACCCTATGTGTCTTAACACCCTGCTCAACTTTTTCTTCATTAATTTCTGCAGCATTCGTGGCCTAAGATCTAATGTTCAATCTCCAGAACATTACCTCTCCTCTTCTAAACCTCATCTTCTTTTCTTCACTGAAACTCAGGTGTCTGAGACAACTGACAATAGCCCCTTTTCTGTTCCCTCCAACTTTCTCTCTCCTCATTTTCGATCCAAAGCTGGATGTTGCGTTTATGTGCGCAACGATTTAACCTGCTCCCGTGCCCAAGCTCTTGAATCTTCCGAGTTTTTCACCATTTGGCTACGATTACGTAGTTACTCTCAATCTAAATTTATCTCTGCCATATACCTCTCACTTAATTCCTCTGACTATAAGAAATTCTTTGACTACTTAACTTCCAAAGTGGAGCACATTCTGACTCTTCCCTTTTGCAGAGGTCTCCATTCTTGGAGACTTCAATGGTCACCACCAGCTTTGGTTTTCCTCTCCCTTCATTGACCATCCCGGTGAACTAGCCTTCAGCTTTGCTATCCTCCGTGACCTAGAGGAATTGGTGCAGCACCCTACTCATATTCCTGACCGTCTTGGAGATACGCCCAACATTCTTGACCTTTTCCTGACCTCTAATCCTTATGCTTATGTTATTACCCTCTCTTCCCCATTGGGCTTCTCCGACAACAATCTCATATCTGTATCTTGTCCTATCGCTCCAATCCCTGCTTAGGATCCCCCTAAGCGTTTTGCCTCTGCTAGTTTGGGGGACCTGTGGAGGTATTTTGCTGATTTTCCTTGGAATGACTACTGCTTCCGTATCAGAGACCCGTCTTTGTGTGCTGAGCGCATAACAGAGGTGATAGCGTCTGGCATGGAGACGTACATTCCTCACTCTTTTCCTCGACCTAAACCTTCCAAACCTTGGTTTAACACAGCTTGTTCTCGTGCTATACATGATAGAGAGAAGCCCCACAGGAGGTACTTAAGCCTTCCATCACCAGAATATCATTCACATTATATTTCTACCCGGAACCATGCCAAGTCTGTTCTCCAACTAGCCAAAAACTCCTTCATTGACAGAAAGTGTCAAAATCTTTCAAGATCTAACTTCCCTCGTTACTTATGGCATCTAGCCAAAAATATTTCAGATAACTTTGCTTCTTCTTCTTTCCCTCCTTTATTTCAACCAGATGGCACCACTGCTATCACATCTATTTCTAAAACTGAACTCTTCGCTGAAGCCTTTGCTAAAAACTCTACCTTGGACGATTCAGGGCTTGTGTCCTCCTTTTCCTCCACCCTCTGACTACTTCATGCTACCTATTAAAATTCTTCGTAATGATGCTTTCCATACCCTCGCTGGCCTAAACCCTTGGAAGGCTTACGGACCTGATGGGGTCCCTCCTATTGTTCTCTGAAACTGTGCCTCCGTGCCTGCACCTCGCCTAGTCAAATTCTTTGAGCTCTGTCTCTCAACATCTACTTTCCTTCTTGCTGGAAGTTTGCCTACATTCAGCCTGTTCCTAAAAAGGGTGACCGTTCTAATCCCTCAAACTACCGTCCTATTGCTTTAATTTACTGCCTATCTAAAGTCTTTGAATCTATCCTTAACAGAAAGATTCTTAAATATCTATCACTTCACAACCTTCTATCTGATTGCCAGTATGGGTTCCGTCATGGCCGCTCTACTGGTGATCTTCTGGCTTTCCTTACTGAGTAGGGTGGATCGTTTTTACATTTTTTTTTTTTTTCGGTTTTCTAATGTGGTTAGTGTGGAAAAGTTGTCAATTAAGGATAAAGAAAAATCATGTTCAAAACATTTTCCTGTAAGATAATATCTTTTACTTGTTTTTTTTTTTTAACAAAAAAATCATAAAATTCTACCAGTGTATCTACAGCTTAGTAAAAGTTATAATATGCGAATTTGTTGTCTAATTAATTTGAGGGCACATATCACTATATCATAACATCATGTACTTCATTAATTAAAATCGATATTGTTTATTTGTAGGAACTTGAACGAACATGTTGCAAGCATTGCTGTTTGTCTTGTGTTGGTTATAATATATGTTTTCGATTGTTTTTAAATGAAATCGATTGAAATGGAACTCTGATGTAGCCCATCATTTACTTAACAAAATTTTCAGTAATGAAAACTTACTTGAGGAAGTGAACATATGATATGATAACTGTTTGTCAAAGCCACGCTAACCTATGTAGCCTCTTCTTTTTTTTTTCTCTCTCCCTATTCCATTTCAGGCCACAATGAGTCATGGGAAGATTACAAGACAGGGAGCTAGCTGTCCTATTTTTGGTCAACCTGCTGTATTGAACAGGGGATGTCTTCCTACTTATGAAGACATGCTTTTGGGAAAGATCAGAGAAGAAAACATCATTTCAAGAACCGAAATGGAGAGACATCAGTCATTCCATCTGCTTACAGTTGGAAGAAATATGTAGAACGGCATCAATTCCCACTGTCTCTTTAAAGCAAATGAAAGATATGCTGGACATGTATCACAAAAAGTACAGAAACCTATTAAAACCATACAAAAGCAGGAAAGATGACCCTGCTTATATTAATAGGATTGAGGTTTTCAAGGCAGATGGTCAGAAACTTTTTGACATACCAGCCTGCAAATGCACTGGAAAAAAGATGTTTGTGTGAAAGAAAAAAAAACAATAACAGGAGATGGAGTTTCTTGATGATCAGAGATATCAGAGAAAAATGGCAATTGGCTCTCTAGATAAAACAACTAAAAAAAAAATGTCAGAAGAAATGAGAGACGGGGGCAAAAGAACTGAATCGTGCAATGAATCTTCAAACATCAACAAGTGGATATATGCAAGTGGAATCATATAATTCTACTTCATCTACAGACGATTCTGATTTTGAGAGAAAATTGCCTGAAAGAGTAAAGAGCAACACAAAGAAGAAACACAACTATGTCAAGTTGCCTTCAGTTGCATAGCTTTGTGACAGAACAGCTGTGTCTGATTGAAGAGCTGCATGTATCTCAAGCCCTGTGCTTAAAGATATTGGACTGATGAGTAAAGAAGATGCATCACTAGTTGTTGATAGCAACAAAATTCGTCGTGCACGCATTAGAATGAGACATGTTTTTAAATATCTCATAACAAAACAAAGGAAGAGTCACCCTTGAGTATTTTCTTTGATGGAAGAAAGGACAGAACAATATTGCAGGTGAAGGAAGGAAACAAATCCTCTAAAAAAGAGCTTATTGAAGAGCATGTAACAATACTTCAAGAACGACGATCTAAATACATTCGCCATATTACTCCAAATTCAGAATCTTCTCAAGACATTGCATCAGAAAGTATCAGTTTTCTGAACTATGAGGACATTAAAACAACTAATCTTCAGGCGATCGGCTGTGATGGCACTGTTGTCAGCACCGGTAATAAAAATGGTGTTATTGCTCTGATTGAACAGTACTTAGGTAAATCTCTGCAGTGGCTGATATGTCAGCTACAAAGAAACGAGCTATCTTTACGTCATTTGATCACCAGATTTGACGGAACAACCACTGGGCCTCATGGATTCACAGGCAACATCGGGAAACAGTTAAAGGAATGTGAGAAATTATCAATTGTTGCATTCGAGTCCATAGATGTTGATGAGATTTTTGTCGATGTTTCTGATCTCAGTACAGATACAAAATATCTATTGCAAGTTTATAGGGCTATTCAAACAGGTCATTGTGATGCCTCACTGGCCTATCGCAACCCGGGCATGATGTCACGCTCTCGCTGGCTCACATCTCCTAATAGACTTCTCCGACTCTACATGGCTACGGAAAGTTCATCAGATGTACAGTATTTGTGACAATTATTAAATTCATGATGATTGTGTATGCTCCAATGTGGTTTAAAAAAAAAAAAAAGCAATCCCTCAATTACATTAGCTTCTAAACACCTTCATGAAACAATTGTCAGAGTTGGAAAATTGGACTACAAACCACAACAAATAGTAGAACCAGTTATTCAACGAAATGTCTACTACGGTCACCAAGAAAATATTCTAATGAATATGATTCATGACGAGAAAGAGAACATAAGTGAACTGGGTTGGAGGAGGATCTTCAAAGCAAGAAGATTAGCAGAATCTTCTTGCTCCATATTGAGTTAGAACTTTCAAAGTGCCCATTCTCAATTTTAATGCTCAGTCATATTATGACATGGTTGACTGGCAGTCTTTGGATCTGACAGAACCTCCTCTTACAAAGAACATAGAGACAGAAAATATCCCTAAGTTTATTAATTCACGTGATGTCCCAAGTCTTCAGACAAAAGTTATTCCGTGTCACACGCAAGCAGTGGAACGGCACATCAAGCTTGTTATGGAGGTATACCGGAAAGTTTGAGGCAAAATCAACAGGGATTGACTCATTCAATCAACTTTGCTGTTTCACCAACTGATGCCTAGTTTTGAAACAAAAAATCAATTTGACATATAAACAGTTCCAGCTATGGTAGGGTGGTTGGGCTGGGATAGGACGGAACTCGAAGTACGGCCACCTCTCCGCGGTAGGTTCTGGGTTATTTCCTCCGGCCCCTCCCTCCCCCCCAAAAAAATAGTAATAATAATACGTGGAAAATAAGCAAAGAGCTGCACATATATTAAATTTTATTTAGATAAGTATCTTGAAAGCTTAGAATATATATTCTTATGAAAACAGAGCAAGCAGTAATAGCTGCAGGATGTTCGTTCAAATTCCTATAAATACACAATATCGATTTTAATTGAAGCAGTAGAAGATGTTATGATATAGTGATATGTGCCCTCACAACTGATAATTAGACAAGAAATTCACATATCACAACTTATACTAAGCTGTTGATACGTTAGTAAAACTTTACGATTTATTTATTCATTTATTTTATTTTTTTAAGAGTGAGAAAAAAATCAATGTTTTTCACATTCACAAAGGCTTGGGGCAGTAGAAGATATTATCATATATCACTCTGCCTTTAAACGTGTCATATACAAAGTGCATTCATAGATTTCAGGAGTATCCAAAAGAAAAATACACGGAAATACGAACTCGTGGTATATCACAAAATCCACCTATTTTTCAGGTTGAAATTTCAGGTTTCAGTTGGCTTAGGATGGTAAAAGATATCATCTTACAGAAAAATGATTTGAACATGATTATTTTTCGCGAATTGACAACTTTTCCACACTACACACACATTAGAAAATCGAAAAAAAAAATGTAAAAACGATCCACATTATCACTGAGTCTTGGTCATCCTCTTTTAGGGAATTTGGTGAAACTTTTGTTGTTGCCTTGGACATATCAAAGGCTTTTGATAGAGTTTGGCACGAAGCTTTGATATCCAAACTACCCTCCTACGGCTTCTATCCTTCTCTCTCAAACTTCAGCTCAAGTTTCCTTTCTGACTGTTCAATTGTTTCTGTTCAATGTTCTCCAAAATCTATTAACAGTGGTGTTCCTCAGGGTTCTATCCTGTCACTCACTCTCTTCTTATTATTCATCAATGACCTTCTAAACCAAACTTCTTGTCCTATCCACTCCTACGCTGATGATACCACCCTGCATATTCCCACGTCTTTTCATAGACGTCCAACCCTTCAGGAAGTAAACATTTCACGCAGGGATGCTTGAGTTTTTGAGGCATTGAAGAATACGTTCTGTGGAACGTATTCTTCAATGCCTCAAAAACTCAATTCCTCCATCCATCAACTCGACATAACCTTCCAGACAACTATCCCCTCTTCTTCAATGACACTCAACTATCCCCCTCTTCTACACTGAACATCCTCGCTCTGTTCTTTACTTATAATATGAACTGGAAACTTCACATCTCATCTCTAGTTAAAACAACTTTAATGAAATTAGGCTTTCTGAGACGTCTCCGCCATTTTTTATCACCCCCAGCTGCTAACTCTGCACAAGGGCCTTATCCGTCCATGTAAGGAGTATGCTTCACATGTCTGGGAGTGGGGGCGGGAGGACGGGTGGCATGCAATAAGCATTATCAGAAGAGCAGTTAGCATGAAAATAGCGGTAGAAGACACGTGGAGATGCAATATTGCGGCGATATATATATATATATATATATATATATATATATATATATATATATATATATATATATATATATTTATACTATATATTTATATATATATATATATATATATATATATATATATATATATATATATATATATATATATATATATATATATATATATATATATATATATATATATATATATATATATATATATTTATATATATATATACTATATATATATATATATATATATATATATATATATATATATATATATATATATATATATATATATATATATATATATATAGTATATATACTCGTATATATATATATATATATATATATATATATATATATATATATATATATATATATATATATATATATATATATATATATATATATATATATATATATATATCGCCGCAATATTGCATCTCCACGTGTCTTCTACCGCTATTTTCATGCTAACTGCTCTTCTGATAATGCTTATTGCATGCCACCCGTCCTCCCGCGGCCTCGCTGCACAAGACTTGCTCCCTTATTCTGTCCATCTCTCTAATGCAAGAGTTAACCAGTATTCTCAATCATTCATCCCTTTCTCTGGTGAACTCTGGAACTCCCTGCCTGCTTCTTTAATTCCACTTCCTATGACTTGAATTCCTTCAAGAGGGAGGTTTCAAGACATTTATCCTTCAGTTTTTGACTACCGCTTTGGACCCGTTTCTGGGATTGGCATCTCAGTGGGCTTTTTTTTTTATTGGTGATGTACTTTCTCTTTCCTTCTTTCTCCAAAAGCATACTTCCACGTCGCCCCCATCCCAATATCCCGAAGTCCCCAGCATCACGACACCCGCGCCGCTGCCTCCCCAGAAAGCCCCAGAAAGGAATTCAATATCAAAGGAATACGTGCCTAATGAGCATCTTGTTTTATGCTGATGTTCAATGTGCGGTGTAGGAATGTGATATTAAGGCGAGGCAGGTCAGCTCTGTTTTGTGTGTGTGTGTGTGTGTGTTGGGGGGAGGGTATGCTGTACAATGTATGCAAATCTATTCATGTGCAGTCATTCTGTATAATTACACACACACACACACACACACACACACACGCACATATTGTACATACTCATTTGCACACGCACAGGTTAACCTGGGAATAATATAATTGTTGCAGCTTTGTGTGTGTGTGTGTGTGTGTGTGTGTGTGTGTGTGTGTGTGTGTGTGTGTGTGTGTGTGTGTGTGTGTGTGTGTGTGTGTGTGTGTGCGCGCGAGCGCGCGCGTATATATGTGTGTGTGTTTTATTGCTCAGTAACCTTATATTAGAGAATAAACATTTTCTGTGACAAAACTTATCGTAAAGGAAAAGACTGGTTGTCCAAGCTGGACAGCTGCCTCGCGTCCCCTAACATGCTGACAAATATATGTGACTCTCGAGTGTTAAGAGCCGACTCTTTAACTAGTGATCACGCCCCAATCTCACTTGCAGTTGGTGTGGCGGGAGTAGATATAATCGTTTGGAAAGTCAGGTTTCCTGGCTGGGAGATCACACAGTGTTAAAGCAAGTAATAAAACAAATTAAGGTACGAGTGAAGCCAATTGATGAGAAAGGTAGACACCAATGTGTTCCTAAAAAAAATTGATGACAAACGTTTTATCGAACATAAATGATGATGTCGATGAAAAAAAAAAAAACTATGACTAAAATTTTGTATGGTTGTGTAAAGAATGCAAGATACCGGACTTGTGAACCAAATATCAGTACAACACAGGACAGGTTGGAAAGGCTTCTCAGTGATACAAACGACGGTAAAATATGGAAAGCAATAAACTGGAAAGGAAAATACGAAGAAAGTAATGATACTAGCAACAGACCATCTGATTTGGAGTTTAAGACATTATTTGAAAGATTATCATGTTTGCTTCACAGACAACAATTCGGTGATATTGTAAGTTGATGCCAGTATTGGAGGAGGCAGTAGACACTGCCGAAACGATAATTACTCCCAGTGAGGTATAAAGAACTTTTCAGGGGGTGCTGTGAACTTATCATTAAACCCATCTGTGAACTCACTGAACGTTTCCCTTTGTGTCTCACAACACCAGGGGGCACTCACAGCCTGCCCTCTAAAGACAACTCTCTTCCTCCACACAAAACAACAAGCACCTAATAACACACACACCCTTCACTCAAAAATTTCAAAATTATCATGGCGACTCCTACACCAGCCTCGGAGTCCCCATCTGGGTAGGGGACTATAAATGAATCCAGGTCGGACTGCCTTTCTGTCGACGGCCCTAAGTGTCTTGACACCCCCCTCAACTTTTTCTTCATTAACTTCTGCAGCATTCGCGAAGGTGCCTCTGGCGTTTTGACTCTGCTAGTTGGGGGCACCTGAGGAAGTATTTTGCTGATATTCCTTGGAATGACTACTGCTTCCGGGTCAGAGACCCGTCTTTGTGTGCTGAGCGCATAACAGAGGTGATAGTGTCTGGCATGGAGGCGTACATTCCTCACTCTTTTTCTCGTTCTAAACCTTCCAAACCTTGGTTTAACACAGCTTGTTCTCGTGCTATACATGATGGAGAGGTGGGCCAGAAAAGGTACTTAAGCATTCCATCACCAGAATCTCATGCACTTTATATTTCTGCCCAGAACCATGCCAAGTCTGTTCTCCAACTAGCCAAAAACTCCTTCAATAACAGAAAGTGTCAAAACCTTTCAAGAACTAACTCCCCTCGTGACTTCTGGCATCTAGTCAAAAATATCTCCAATAACTTTGCTTCTTCTTCTTTCCCTCCTTTATTTCAGCCAGATGGCACGACTGCTATCACATCTATTTCTAAAGCTGAACTCTTGGCTCAAACCTTTGCTAAAAGCTCTACCTTGGACGATTTGGGTTTGTTCCTCCCTCTCCTCCACCCTCTGACTACTTCATGCTACCTATGAAAATTCTTTGCAATGATGTTTTCCATGCCCTCGCTGGGCTAAACTTTCGGAAGGCTTATAGACCTGACGGGGTCCCTCCTATTCTCCTCCGAAACTGTGCCTCCATGCTTGCACCTTGCCTAGTCAAACTCTTTCAGCTCTGTGTGTCAACATCTACCTTTTGCTTCTTGCTGGAAGTTTGCCTACATTCAGCCTGTTCCTAAAAAGGGTGACCGTTCTAATCCCTCAAACTACCGTCCTATTCCTTCAATTTCCTGCCTATCTAAAGTTTTTGAATCTATCCTCATCAGGAAGACTCTTAAAGATCTATCACTTCATAACCATCTATCTAATCGCCAGTATGGGTTCCGTCAAGGCCGATCTACTGGTGATCTTCTGGCTTTCCTTACTGAGTCTTGGTCATCCTCTTTACAGATTTTGGTAAAACTTTTGTTGTTGCCTTTTGATAGAGTCTGACACAAAGCTTTGATTTCCAAACTACTCTCCTACGGCTTTTATCCTTGTCTCTGTAACTTCATCTCAAGTTTCCTTTCTGACCGTTCTATTGCTGCTGTGGTAGACGGTCACTGTTCTTCTCCTAAATCTTTTAACAGTGGTGTTCCTCAGGGTTCTGTTCTGTCACCCACTCTCTTCTTATTATTCATTAACGATCTTTTAAACCAAACTTCTTGTCCTATCCACTCCTACGCTGATAATATCACCCTGCACTTTTCCACGTCTTTTCATAGACGTCCAGTCCTTCAGGAAGTAAACATTTCACGCAGGGAAGGCACAGAACGCTTGACTTCTGATCTTTCTAAAATTTCTGATTGGGGAATAGCAAACTTGGTATTGTTCAATGCCTCAAAAACTCAATTCCTCCATCTATCAACTCAACACAACCTTCCAGACAACTATCCCCTCTTCTTCAATGACACTCAACTGTCCCCTACACTGTCCCCTACACTGTCAACTACACTGAACCTACTCGGTCTGTTCTTTACTTGTAATCTGAACTTCACATCTCATCTCTAGCTAAAACAGCTTCTATGAAGTTAGGCATTCTGAGACGTCTCCGCCAGTTTTTCTCACCCCCCAGCTGTTAACTCGGTACAAGGGCCTTATCTGTCCAATTATGGAGTATGCTTCACATGTCTGGAGGGGTTCCTCTCATACTGCTCTTCTAGACAGGGTAGAATCAAAAGTTTTTCGTCTCATCAACTCCTCTCCTCTAACAGACTGTCTTCAGCCTCTCTCTCATCGTCACAATGTTGCATCTCTAGCTGTATTCTACCGTTATTTTCATGTTAAATGCTCCTCTGATCTTGCTAACTGCATGTCTCCCCTCCTCCCGTGTTCTCGCTGCACAAGACTTTCTTCTTTTCTCACCCTTATTCTGTCCACATCTCTAACGCAAGAGTTAACCAGTATTCTCAATTATTCATCCCTTTCTCTGGTAAACTCTGTAACTCCTTGCCTGCTTCTGTATTTCCATCTTCCTATGACTTGAATTCCTTCAAGAATGAGGTTTCAAGACACGTATCCTTCAATTTTTGACTACCGCTTTGGACCCTTTTATGGGACTGGCATCTCAGTGGGCATTTTTTTTTAATTGGACTTTTGTTGTCCTTGGCCAGTGTCCCTCCTACATAAAAAAACAAAAAAAAAAAACAATCCTAAAACTGTGGATGAGGTGGGACATGAAGCGAAACAGATGAACCCCAACAAGGCGTGTGGTGTGAACGGTGTCACTCCTGGGATATTGAGAGTGTTTCTTGCACCCTGGCTGCTGCTCCTTACCACCCTTTTGAGGTCTGTGGTTTTGTCAGGTCATTACCGGACTTCCTGCTCTCGAACTAAAATGTTTCCTATTAAAAAAAAAAAAAGAGATAGACTGTTGCCATATTGTTGCAGAGGTATTAGTGTACTGAATATTCAAGAAAAAGAAACTATATGTGTTCGCGATTAAATCAGTGGTTTTACTCAAAGATAGAGCCGGGTTGCGCACAAAAAAGTCAAGAATGCATCGAATATACTGTGTATCTCTGCTTCTTATGTAATATAGCGAAAAAAAGGAGGCTATTATTTCTATTATTTGTAACGTTCATTGATTTTTTTTCCCATGGTTCCTAGAGATGTTTTGTTGAAGGTATTACGGCGTTTAGGGTGTGGAGGAGTTATGCTAGCAGCCCTGAATGCCATGTATTCGGTCACCCAGAGTTTTATCGGCACGGTGCTCGCCAATGTTATATTGGGTGTGCGACAAGGGTCATCTACCTCGTGCATGTTGTTTATTATATTTGTTAATTATCTTATTACAATGATATAAAACGAAGATGTGGATGTTTTTTTTTTATTTTTTATCATGGCTGCATATGTTATTACTTATGGACGATAACGTACTAGTGTCCACGACTAGACAAAACATGATCCAAAAGCTTCGTATCCTTCTAGACTAATGTACTGAGTACAGAATGAAAGTTCATGATTCCAAAACAAAATATTTTTGTTGTGGATGACAGTGAGCATGGTAAACCACCAGTGCAGGTGCAGGGTTTGTTTTTGTTTTTTTATGTAGAAAGGACACTGGCCAAGGGCAACAACAACAAAAAAAACAATAAAAAAAAGCCCACTGAAATGCCAGTCCCATAAAAGGGTCAAAGCAGTGGTCAAAATTGATGAATAAGTGACTTGAAACCTCCCACTTGAAAGAATTCAAGTCATAGAAAGGTGGAAATACAGAAGCAGGCAGGGGAGTTCCAGAGTTTACCAGGGAAAGGGATGAATGATTGAGAATACTGGTTAACTCTTGCGTTAGAGAGGTGGACAGAATAAGGATGAGAGAAAGAAGAAAGTCTTGTGCAGCGAGGTCACGGGAGGAGGGGAGGCATGCAGTTAGCAAGATCAGAAGAGCAGTTAACATGAAAATAGCGGTAGAAGACAGCTATATATGCAACATTGCAGCGGTAAGCGAGAGGCTGAAGACAGTCAGTTAGAGGAGAGGAGTTGATGAGACGAAAAGCTTCTGATTCCACCCTGTCTAGAAGACCAGTATGAGTGGAACCCCCCCAGATATGTGAAGCATACTCCATACATGGACGGATAAGGCCCTTGTACAGAGTTAGCAGCTGGGGGGTGAGAAAAACTGGCGGAGACGTCTCAGAACACCTAACTTCATAAAAGCTGTTTTAGCTAGAGATGAGATGTGAATTTCCAGTTCAGATTATAAATAAAGGACAGACCAAGGATGTTCAATGTAGAAGAGGGGGAGAGTTAAGTGTCATTGAAGAAGAGGGGATAGTTGTCTGGAAGGTTGTGTCGAGTTTATAGATGGAGGAATTAAGTTTTTAAGGCACTGAACAATACCAAGTTTGCTCTGCCCCAATCAGAAATTTTAAAAAGATCAAAAGTCAAGCGTTCTGTGGCTTCCCTGCGTGAAATGTTCACCTCCTGAAAGGTTGGACGTCTATGAAAAGACGTGGAAAAGTGCAGGGTGGTATCATCAGTGTAGGAGTGGATAGGACAAGAAGTTTGGTTTAGAATATCATTAATGAATAATAGGATGAGAGTGGGTGACAGGACAGAACCCTGAGGAACACCACTATTAATAGATTTAGGAAAAGAACAGTGACCATCTATCACAGCAGCAATAGAACGGTCAGAAAGGAAACTTGAGATGAAGTTACAGAGAGAAAGATAGAAACCGTAGGAGGGTAGTTTGGAAATCAAAGCTTTGTGCCAGACTCTATCAAAAGCTTTTGATATGTCCAAGGCAACAGCAAAAGTTTCACCAAAATCTCTAAAAGAGGATGACCAAGACTCAGTAAGGAAAGCCAGAATATCATCAGTAGAGCGGCCTTGACAGAACCCATACTGGCGATCAGATAGAAGGTTGTGAAGTGATAGATGTTTAAGAATCTTCCTGTTGAGGATAGATTCGAAAGCTTTAGATAGGCAGGAAATTAAAGCAATAGGACGGTAGTTTGATTGATTAGAACGGTCACCCTTTTTAGGAATAGGTTGAATGTAGGCAAACTTCCAGCAAGAAGGAAAGGTAGATGTTAACAGACAGAGCTGAAAGAGTTTGACTAGGCAAGGTGCAAGCACGGAGGCACAGTTTCGTAGAACAAAAGGAGGGACCCCATCAGGTCCATAAGCCTTCCGAGGATTTAGCCCAGCGAGGGCATGGAAAACATCATTGCGAAGAATTTTAATAGGTGTGATGAAGTAGTCAGAGGGTGGAGGAGAGGGAGGAAAAAGCCCAGAATCGTCCAAGGTAGAGTTTTTAGCAAAGGTTTGAGCAAAGAGTTCAGCTTTAGAAGTAGCAGCGGTGCCATCTGGTTGAAATAGAGGAGGGAAAGAAGAAGAAGCAAAGTTATTGGAGATATTTTTGGTTAGATGCCAGAAGTCACGAGGGGAGTTAGATCTTGAAAGGTTTTGACATTTTCTGTTAATGAAGGAGTTTTTGGCTAGTTGGAGAACAGACTTGGCATGGTTCCGGGCAGAAATATAAAGTGAATGAGATTCTGGTGATGGAAGGCTCAAGTACCTTTTGTGGGCCACCTCTCTATCATGTATAGCACGAGAACAAGCTGTGTTAAACCAAGGTTTGGAAGGTTTAGGACGAGAAAAAGAGTGAGGAATGTACGCCTCCATGCCAGACGCTATCACCTCTGTTATGCGCTTAGCACACAAAGACGGGTCTCTGACCCCGAAGCAATAGTCATTCCAAGGAAAATCAGCAAAATACCTTCTCAGGTCCCCCAACTAGCAGAGCTAAACGCCAGAGGCACCTTCGCTTAGGGGTATCCTTAGGAGGGATTGGAGCGATAAGACACGATATACAGATATGAGATTGTGATCAGAGGAGCCCAACGGAGAAGAAAGGGTGACAGCATAAGCATAAAGATTAGAGGTCAGGAAAAGGTCAAGAATGTTTGGCGTATCTCCAAGACGGTCAGGAATACGAGTAGGGTGTTGCACCAATTGCTCTAGGTCATGGAGGATAGCAAAGTTGTAGGCTAGTTCAGCAGGATAGTCAGTGAAGGGAGAGGAAGAAGAGAAGAGGAGAGGAAGAATGGAGATCTCTGTAAAAGGGAAAAGGGTCAGAATGTGCTCCACTTTGGAAGTTAAGTAGTCAAAGAATTTTTTATAGTCAGAAGAGGTGAGAGGTATACAGCATAAATAAATTTAGTATGAGAGTGACTCTGTAGTCGTAGTCAGATGGTGGAAAACTTGGAAGATTCAAGAGCGTGGGCACGAGAGCAGGTTAAATCATTGCGCACATAAACGCAGCATCCAACTTTGGATCGAAAATGAGGATAGAGAAAGTAGGAGTGAACAGAAAAGGGGCTACTGTAAGTTGCTTCAGACAACTGAGTTTCAGTGAGGAAAAGAAGATGAGGTTTAGAAGAGGAGAGGTGGTGTTCTACAGATTGAAAATTAGATCTTAGACCGCGAATGTTGCAGAAGTTAATGAAGAAAAGGTTGAAGGGTGTGTCAAGACACTTAGGGTCGTCGACAGAAAGGCAGTCCGACCTGGGGACACTTATGGTCCCCTCCCCAGATGGGGACTCCGAGTCGCCATGATGATTTTAAAATTTTTAAGTGAAGCGTGTGCGTTATTAGGTGCTTATAGTTTTGGGTGGAGGAAGAGAGTTGTCTTTAGAGGGCAGGCTGTGACTGCCCCCTTGTGTTGTGAGACACACCAGCATATGGCTAGTATATTTTTTATTAAGTTAATATTGAAATTTCCTATGCGATAACAAAGTAGCTTAAATTGGGAAACAGTAACCTCCAAAGTTGACAAAAAAAAAAAAAAAAAATATATATATATATATATATATATATATATATATATATATATATATTATATATATATATATATATATATATATATATATATATATATATATATATATATATATATATATATATATATATATATATATATATATATACGAGTATATATATATATATATATATATATATATATATATATATATATATATATATATATATGCATTTGGTTGTCTATATAACATACCAACTATGAATCTATATGGCTGCACTACTTTTAAAAACATTGTTTCTGTATGAGGCAATTGGGGATTGATTTAATTTATAAACTTGGTTGTAGATTGTTTATGTAAATGCACTGCTAAGCCACCCCGAATTGTGCTCCTATTTTTAAAATATCCATTATAATCGACTAAATTGTATAGTGAACAAACGAATGATTTAAGCGATTCTCATACACCCTTATAATATGGATATTGGTATCAAAATGTGATAAGAATTCATCAAACAATCAATTAAGGTGTAAAGGCACACAATCTTAATTAAAGGTCAAAATATTTAAACTATTACTAGAGAGAGAGAGAGAGAGAGAGAGAGAGAGAGAGAGAGAGAGAGAGAGAGAGAGAGAGAGAGAGAGAGAGAGAGAGAGAGAGAGAGAGAGAGAGAGAGAGAGAGAGAGAGAGAGAGAGAGAGAGAGAGAGAGAGAGAGAGAGAGAGAGAGAGAGAGAGAGAGAGAGAGAGAGAGAGAGAGAGAGAGAGAGAGAGAGAGAGAGAGAGAGAGAGAGAGAGAGAGAGAGAGAGAGGGGTAGGGACGCCGGACAAACAAAAAAGAGCAGATAAAGTGACAGAGGTGGTGGCAAGAGGAGGAAGAGGAAGAGGAGAGGAAAAAAATGAGAGGGAGGCTGAAAATGGAGGAAGGACCACCACTGTACGCGTGTATGTGGCATAAGAACTATAAAAGCGAACACCTTTTTTTTTTTTTTAATACAGAAGGGACACCTGCCAAGGGCAATAAAAGATCAAATAAAAAAAAAAGCCCACTGAGATACCAGTCCCTGAATAGGATCCGAAGAGGTAGTCAAAAAATGAAGGTTAAGTGTCTGGAAACCTCCCTCTTGAAGGAATTCAAGTCATAGGAAGGTGGAAATACAGAAGCAGGGAGGGGGTTCCAGAGTCTACCAGAGAAAGAAATGAATGATTCAGAATACAGGTTAACTCTTTCATTAGAGAGATGGAGAGAATAGGGATGAGAGAAAGAAGAAAGTCTTGTGCAGCCAGGCCGCGGGAGGAGGGGAGGCGTACAGTTAGCAAGATGAGAAGAGCAATTAACATGAAAACAGCGGTACAAGATAGCAAGAGATGTAACATTTTGACGATGAGAAAGAAGCTAAAAACAGTCAGTTAGAGGAGAGAAGTTCATGAGATAAAATGCTTTTGATTCCACCCTATCTAAAAGAGTGGTATGAGTGGAACCGCCCCCCCCCCCTCAAGACATGTGAAGCATAATCCATACATGGACAGAGTTTGCAGCTGTGGCGGAGGGAGGGAGAAAAATTGGCGGATTCGTCTCAGAATGACTAACATCATAGAAGCTATTTTAGCTAAAGATGAGATGTGAAGTTTCCAGTTTAGATTATAAGAAGAGTACAGACCGAGGATGTTCACTGTAGAAGAGGTAGACAGTTGGGTGTCATTGAAGAAGAAGGGATAGTTGTTTAGAAGGTTGTATCGAGTTGATTCATGGATGAATTGAGTTTTGAGGCATTGAACAGTACCAAGTTTTCTCTGATCCAATCAGAAATTTTAGAAAGATCAGAAGTCAGGTGTTGTGTGCCTTCCCTGCATGAACTGTTTTATTTCCTGAAGGCCTGGACGTCTAAGAAAAGACGTGGAAAAGTGCAGGGTATTATCATCAGCGTAGGAATGGATAGGACAAGAAGTTTGATTTAGAAGAATGAGAGTAGATGATGGGACAGAACCCTGAGCAACACCACTGTTTGATAGATTTAGGAGAATAGTGACCGTCTACCACAGCAGCAATAGAACGGTCATAAAGGAAAATTCAGAGGAAATTACAGGACAGAAGGATAGAAGCCGTAGGAGAGTAGTTTGGAAGCATGAACTCGTCAGATGATGAAGGAAAGGGAGGAACAAACCCTAAATCAACCAATGTAGAGTCTTTTTTTTTTTTTTAAGAAAAGGTTTGAGCGAAGAGCTAAACTTTAGAGATAGATGAGATAGCTGTGGTATCATCTGGCTGAAATAAAGGAGGGAAAGAAGTTAAATTATTGGAGATATTTTTGGCTACGTGCCAGAAGTCACGAGGAGAGTTAGATATTGAAAGATTTTGAGACTTTCTCTTAATGAAAGATTTTTTGGCTAGTTGTAGAACAGACTTCGCATGGATTCAGACAGAAATATAAAGTGTATGAGATTCTGATGATGGAGTGCCCTATGTGTGGCCACCCATCTATCATGTATAGCACGAGGACATACTGTGTTAAACCAAGAAATTGCGAAAAATAGTGAGGAATGTACAGGTCCGTGTCAGACACCATCACCTCTTTTATGTGCTTGGCACACACAGACGGGTTTCTATCATGCAAGCAGTAGTCATTCCAAGTAAAATCAGCAAAATACCTCCTGAGGTCCCCCCAAATAGCAAAAGCAAAAAGCCAGAGGCACTTCTGCTTAAGGGGATCCTGAGGAGGGATTGGAGCGATAGGAGAAGCTATAGATAGGAGATTGTGATCGGAAGACATCGGAGAAGAGAGGCTAACAGCATAAGCAGAAGGATTGGAGCTTAGGAAAAGGTGAAGAATGTTGTGCGTAACTCCAAATTGGTTTGGAATACGAATAGGGTGTTGCACCAATTGCTCTAGATCGTGGAGGATAACGAAGTTGAAGGCCATTTCACCAGGATGGTCAGTGAAGGAAGAGCAAAAGCCAAAGCTTTTGGTGAACATTTAAGTCTCCAAGAATGGAGATCTCCACAAAAGGGAAGAGGGTCAGAATGTCCTTCCTTTGGAAATTGAGTAACCAAAGAATTTCTTATAGTCAGAGGAGTTAGGTGAGAGGTATGCAGCACAGATAAATGTAATTTGAGTGACTCTGTAGTCGTAGCCAGATGGTGAAAAACTCGGAATATTCAAGAGCGTGGGCATGATAGCAGGTTAAGTCATTGCGCACATAAACTCAACATCCAGCTTTGGATTGTAAATGAAGATAGAGAAAGTAGGAGGGAATAGAAAAGAGGCTACTGTCAGTTGATCAAACACCTGTGTTTTTTACTGAGGAAGAGATGAGGTTTAGTAGAGGAGAGATGGTGTTCTATAGATTAAAGATTATATAAATAAGACCGGGAATTTTGCTGAAGTTAATGAAGAAAAAGTCGCGGGGTGCGTCAGGACACTTCTGGTCGATACCGAAAGAGCAATCCGACCTGGGGACATTTGCGGCCCCCTCCCCAGATGGGGACTCCGAGAGTGGTGTGGGAGCCGCCACGATAATTTTGAATTTCGAGTGAAAGGTGTGTGTATAATTAGGTGTTTGTAGTTTTGTGTGAAGGAATTCTTTAGAGGGCAGGCTGTCACTGCCCCCTTGTATTTTGAGACACAAAGGGAAACGTTTAATTATAAGTTTAATGATAAGTTCACAGTACCCATTGCACACCCACAGCACAGCACTGATCCATTGCTTTAGACCTTACTGGGAGTAATTATCATTTCGGCAGGTGCCTACTGTCTCCTAACCTCTATAACATGAATGCTAACAACTTTCGTCACTACGACATTCTTAAGACTTATCATTAAAATTGTCATTATAATCCTTACTAGTAATGCACCGTGATCTTGAATAGATATTTCATCCTTCGCCTACTTTCATACACTTCTTGATTAATGTAACTCATCACTAGGAACCTAATAAAAGTAATAAATAAATAAATAAATAAATAAATAAACAAACAATTGAATAAAAAAAATATCCTTTGTTCTATTTTCCTCTCCCGTGGAAACAGGAGGTGGCCATGTGCGAGATGCCTTCCATCCGGCTCAGGGCGCGAGAGGCGCACCGCTGTCTTGAGGAGTTACATTACAACCTTGGTTGTAACTCAAAAAACATCTCCCAGAAATGTGATGCATTCAGAAGTGTCTGCTTGTCATTGCACTCTGATTTACTCATTTCTATGAAAGGCTTACAAATTAAATGGATTAAATATTTTAATCAGGCGAAGCCTTTTCCCTGAATGAGGAGAGCAGCGGAGGAGAATATTTGATTACAGGACCCGAGAATGGAACCAGTGGGTGGGCAAAATGAAGCGTCCATCGACCCATAATAATAAGTTCTCCTTCCCGCCTCCTCCTGTTCCTTCACCTACCTTCTTACATCTTATTACCGCCATTATCATCACCAATAGCCACCATCAGTACGTCAGCAGCAGGATGAGTCACTATAGAGTCGCGTAACCTCAGCCTGCCCACAGTGGGGCGGGTCACCTCACCACCAAGTCAATATTCAGAGTCCCGTGAAGGGTTGCGTGTCTCCGTGAGACACATTTCCTCCTGTGACTCGGTCACGCGCGTTACGTGGCTAGACATAAACGTTCTGTTGATTTTCCCTTGACTGTAATCTGGAATAGACTCGGGAATCAGGTTGTCAGTCAAGCCAGTGGGAAACATTAAAAAAACAGATAAGCCCATTTATGGGTAGGGATGATAAGTGGAAAAAGAGTCCAAATCCTGGCCACAGTCCATGGGTAGGAAGGGCACACACTCGGAGTAATGGTTCCCAAATGCCAAATCAAAATCCTTCGTTAAGAGGCACCATCCTACCCCCTAATAGATTAGGGAAACCGGACATAAAAACCAAAAAAAAAGAAAAAAAAATGCTCTCATGGTGATGGAGTGGAAGCGGAGAGAGGCTGGGAGACAAAGGACACGTCCTTCACCTGCTCCCCCCCTTCCTCCTTCAATCCAAGCCCTGCAGCTACATTCACTACCCAACACAGCTTCTCCCTCTCAGTCCCACCACAGCCCGTCAGCCAACCAGAAAACTCCCAGATTGAACATGCAAATATTTCCTTTCCTCACCCAAATGGGAATGGAAGGAAAGAGGGAGGGAAGATAGGAGGACGGAGGAAAATGAAGGGAAGGGAAGAGAAGGAGTGGAGGAGGGAGGGAGGTGGTCGGGTTTTGACAGTGATGTGTGTCTCAAATCAAGGCATATAAATATCTCTTGCCTTTTTTACGTGATCTAAATCCGCCATCCTTCTCTTGAAGCTACTCATGAACAATGATATTATATTCTCCATCCATCCGTGAAAATTACAAGTAAAATGAATAATCAATGTAAAAAAAGTACTATTTTATCGTAATCTGTCACTCATTGTCTGGTAAATGTAGTTAAATATATATTAGAAAATGCACAAGCAGTTTTATTAAATTCTGCATTAGGCATTATCTTATGCAACAAATACACACGAGAGAGAGAGAGAGAGAGAGAGAGAGAGAGAGAGAGAGAGAGAGAGAGAGAGGGGTGGGGGGGATATGTGTGTGGAATATGAAATTAGGTCGAGAAAGGAGGCGTGGCCTATTCGACATATCAGGGACACCTGGCCAATGATATTTACCCACTAAAAACTTGAGTTGACATGTCGCTTTGGCGAGAAATAAAGGAAGGAAGTCTGCTTCATGAAGTATAGAGCCCACTGCATTTTTTTTCTTATGTAGGAGGGGCACCGGCTAAAAGCAACAACAATCCAATTAAAAAAAAAGGCCCACTAAGATGCCGCTCCCCGAATAGGGTCCAAAGCGGTATTTAAAAATTGAAGTCATAGGAAAGTGGAAATAGAGAAGCAGGCAGGGAGTTTCAGAGTTTATCAGAGAAAGGGATGAATGACTGAGAATACTAGTTAACTCTCGCATTAGAGAGATGGACAGAATAGGGGCGAGAAAAAGAAAACAGTCTTGTGCAGTGAGGCCGTGGAAGGATGGGAAGCATGCTCTCAGCAAGATCAGGAGAGTAGTTAACATGAAAATAACGGTAGAAGATAGCAAGATATGTAACATTGCGGCGATGAGAGAGGCTGAAGAGAGTCAGTTAGAGAAAAGGAGATGATAAGACGAAAAGCTTTTGATTCCACCCTGTTTAAAATAGCATTATAAGTTGAATGTCTCCACCCCCATCCCAGACATGTAAAGTATATTCCATACATGGACGGATAAGGCCCCTCTGTACAGATTTATCAGCTGAAACGGTGAAAAAAAAAAAAAAAACTGGTGGAGACATTTCAGCATTTCAGAATTTCATAGAAGCATTCTGATGGTAAAGTAAAAATGCTTCATAGAAGCTTTTTAAGCTAGAGATGTAAAATTTCCAGTTTAGATTATAAGTAAAGGACAGACCGAGAATGTAAAGTGTAGAAGAGGGGTCAGTTAACTGTTATTGAAGAAGAGGGGATAGTTGTCGGGGAGGTCGGTTGTCGGGGAGGTGTTGATTTGATTGATGGAGGAATTGAATTTTTGAGGCATTGAACAATACTGAGTTTCCTGCAATCAGAAATTTTGGAGAGATCAGAACTCAGGGTTTTTGTTGCCTCCCTTCATGAACTGTTTACTTTATGAAGGGTTGGACGTCTATTCATCAAATTTTGACTACTGCTTTGACCCTTTCAGTGGGCATTCTTTTATTGGATTTTTGTTGCCCTTGGCCAGCGTCCCTCCTCTATATATATATATATATATATATATATATATATATATATATATATATATATATATATATATATATATATATATATATATATATATATATATATATAAAAAAGATGAAAAGACGTGGAGAAGTGCAAAGTGGTATCATCAGCGTAAGAGTGGACAGAACAATAATTTTGGTTTAGAAGATAAATAAATAGGACGAGAGAGGGTGACAGGACAGAACCCTGAGGAACACAGCTGTTAACAAATGTAGAAGAAGAACAGTGACTGTCTACCACAGCAGCAATAGAATGATAAAACAAAAACAAAAAACCTTGAGATGAAGTTACAGAGAGAAGGATAGAAGTTCTCGGAGGGTAGTTTGGAAATCAGAGTTTTGCGTCAGACTCCATTAAAAACTTTAAAATATCTAAAGCAACAGCAAAGCTTCACCAAAATGTCTAAAAGAGGATGACCAAGGTGATCTACACCTGAACCAGCGTTGATCTATTCATGAACCAGCCCTGATCTATCCATGAGCCAACTTTGATCTACCCCTGAACCAGCCCTGATCTCCTTCTGAACCAGCCCTGATCTGCCTCTCAACCAGCGCTGATCTATCCCGAACCAGCTTTGATCTATGCTTGAACCAGCTCTTGTTTACAACTAACCCAGCCCTGATCTACCCCTGAACCAGCCCTCATTTATCCATAAAGGAGCCCTGATCTACCGTTAAACCAGCCCTGATCAACCCTTGGACCAGCCCTGATCTGCCCCTGAACTAGTCCTGATCTATCCCTGAACGAACCCTGGTCTGCCCCTGAACCAACTCTGAAGCAGCTCTGTCAGTAACTCTGAACGAAACACAGTGACACAGGCTGGCATCACAAAGGCCATGACGCAGTGCTCACCAGTATATTTCCAGTATTTGCATCATGATCTGAATCCTGCGCTGGACTAAATGAAGTGTAGTAATGGAGGAGGTGGAAAGGACCAGTAATGAGGAAAGAGGGGAAATATAAAAGCAATATGAAAGACAAATAAGGCCCCGGAGAAGAGAGGATTTGATTTACGATGTTATGAGCTAGAATTGTGTGTGTGTGTGTGTGTGTGTGTGTGTGCTAAGGACAACAGGATAATTTTCAGGATTCAGGCAAGGTTCTACTACCCACTCGACTCCCCCTCCAAATGCGGTGAGAGAGAGAGAGAGAGCGAGAGAGAGAGAGAGAGAGAGAGAGAGAGAGAGAGAGAGAGAGAGAGAGAGAGAGAGAGAGAGAGAGAGAGAGTTCAGATGAAACAAAGAGAGATGAGACGAAAGCGAGAAATACATCCACAGAAAAAAAAAACAATAAAATTCGAATATACAAGAAGGAAAAACGACAGAGGGACAGGGAAAAAAAAGAGAACAACCGAAGTGTGGCCCAAAAAAATTTATGAGGCAGAGGAGGAGACAAGAACACCCAGGTGGCACAGACAGATTCACGGGAGAGGGACAGGAAGACTCAAAACTAACGTTTCCATAAATACATTTGGACAAATTTGGAGGAGATTTTCGGCATCTCAGTAAGAAAGAGAGAGAGAGAGAGAGAGAGAGAGAGAGAGAGAGAGAGAGAGAGAGAGAGAGAGAGAGAGAGAGACAGAGAGAGAGAGAGAGTATACCTACTGCACCAACCGCTAAAATACACAAATACCATTTTATTTTTTACCCTGTGAACATTTTTATAATCGTTTATAAACTGGGAAGATATTTACAAAAAAAAAAAAAAAACTGCAAGAATGTGTCTCCATACTGTCTTGGGAAGGCATCTGAAAAAAAAAAAAAATCAATATGCGACCGTGAGATCCAAGAATGATGCAGACCCTGATTGATTGGTTCAGCGTCTGTGTGTGTGTGTGTGTGTGTGTGTGTGTGTGTGTGTGTGTGTGTGTGTGTGTTACGTAATAGGGTCACTGGCCAAGGGAAATAAAACCAGAAAAAAAATAACAAATCCTACTCAGACACCAGTGCTAAAAGAGACATCAAGTGAATTATCGAAAATTGAAGAATAATTGTCTTCAAACCTCCCTCTTGAAAGAGTTTAAGTCATATGAAGAAAGTAATGCAGAAGCAGACAGGAAATTCCAGAATTTACCAGAGAAAGGGATGAATGATTAAGAACACTAGTTAACTCTTGCATTAGAGAGTAGGACAGGATAGGGATGAGAGAAAGAAAAAAGTCTTGTGCAGCGAGGCCACAGGAGGAGAAGAGACATGCAGTTACCAAAATCAGAAGAGCAGTTAGTATGAAAATAACGATAGAAAATAACAAGACATGCAACATTGCGGCGATGAGAAACAGGCTGAAGACAGTCAGTTAGAGGAGAGGAGTTGATAAGACGAAGAGCTTTCGATTCCACCCTGTCTAAAATAGCGGTATGAATGGAACGTTCCATATATATGAAGCATGCTCCATACATGGGCGGATAAGGGCCCTGTACAGAGTTTGCAGTTAGGGGGTGAGAAAAACTGGCAGAGACGACTCAGAACACGTAATTTCATGGAAACTGTTTTAACTAGCGAAGAGACGTGAAGATTCTAGTTTAGATTATAAGAAAAAGAACAGACCGAGTATGTTCAGAAGAGGGGGACAGTTGAATGTCATTAAAGAAAAGAGTACAGTTATCTGAAGGACTGTATCGACTCGATAGAGGGAGGAATTGTGTTTTTAGAGTTATTTAACAGTACTAAGTTTGCTCTGCCCCAATCATAATTTTTGGAGAGATAAGAAGTCAGACATTCTGCGGCATCCCTTCGTGAATTGTTTACATCCTGAAGGTTTGGACGTCTACGAAAAGACGTGGAATAGTGTAGGGTGGCATCATCAGCGTAGGAGTGGATAAGACAAGAAGTTTGTTTGGAAGATCATCCATGAATACTTGTAAGAGAGGGTGACAGGACAGAACCCTGAGGAACACCACTGTTAATAGATTTAGGAGAAGAAGAGTAACCTTCAGTCAAAGTGACTGCAGCAATATAACAGTCAAAAAGGAAACTTGAGATAAAGTTACAAAGAGAAGGATAGGGTATCTTTTCGCCACACTCTATCAAAAGTTCTTGATATGTCTAAGGCAACAGCAAAAGTTTCACCAAAATCTCTAAAAGAGGATGCCCAAGATTCAATAAGGAAAGCCAGATCACCATCAGAGCGGCCTTGACGGAACCCATACTAGCGATCAGATAGAAGGTTGTGAAGGTTAAGAATCTTCCTGTTGAGTATAGATTAAAAAAAAAACGCTAGATAAGCAGGAAATTAAATCAATAAAATGGTAGTTTGAGGGATTAGAACGGTAACCCTCTTTAGGAACAGGCTGACTGTAGATAAACTTTCAGCAAGAAGAAAATCTAGATATAGACAGTCCGAGATTAAAGAGTTTGACTAGATAAGGTGCGTGCACGGAAGTAGTCAGAGGGTGGAGAAGAGGAAGGAACAAGCCCGGAATCATCCCTGGTATAGTAGCAAAGGTATGGGCGAAGAGCTCAGCTTAGAAATAGATGAGATGACAGTTGTGCCATTAGGTTGAAATAAAGGAGAAAAAGATGAAGAAGCAAAATTATTGGAGGTGTTTTTGGCTAGGAGCCAGAAGTTACAAGGGGAGTTAGATCTTGAAAGATTTTGAAACTTTCTATTACTGAAAGAATTTTTGGCTAGTTGGAGAACAGACTTGTCACGATTCCTGACGAAAATATAAAGCGCATGAGATACAGGTGATGGAATGCTCAAGTACTTTTAATGGGCCACCTGTCTCTCATATATAACTCAAGAACAGGCTGTGTTAAACCATGGTTTCGAAGGTTTAGGTCCAGAAAAAAAGAGTGAGGAATGTGCGCCTCCATGCCAGATACTATCACCACTGTTGTGCACTCAGCATACAGAGACGGGTCTCTGACACGGTAGCAGTTCCCATTCCAAAGAAAATCAGCATAATATTTCCTAAGGTCCCCACAATTAGCTTAAGCAAAACGCCAGAGGCTCTTTGGGGGATTCTTTTTGGGGGATCATGAGGAGGGATTGACGCGACAGGACAAAATACAGATATGAGATCGTAATCGGAAAAGTCCAAGGGACAAGGTAATAGCATAAGCAGAAGGATCAGAGATTAGGAAAAAGTCAGGAATGTTGGTCGTATCTCCAAGACGGTCATATATACGAGTAGGGTGTTGCACCAGTTGCTCTAGGTGTGTGTTTGTGTGTGTGTGTGTGTGTTTGTGTGTGTGTGTGTGTGTGTGTGTGTGTGTGTGTGTGTGTGTGTGTGTGTGTGTGTGTGTGTGTGTGTTTTATTTAGGAAGGACACTGGTCAAGGGCAACAAAAATCCAATAAAAAAAATGCCCACTGAAAAGCCAGTCCCCATAAAAGGGTCAAAGCAGTCGTCAAAAATTGATGAACAAGAGTCTTCAAACCTTCCTCTTGAAGGAATTCAAGTCATAGGAAGGTGGAAATACAGAAGCAGGCACGGAGTTCCAGAATTTACCAGAGAAAGGGATGAATGATTGAGAGTACTGGTTAACTCTTGTGTTAGAGAGGTGGACAGAATAGGGGTAAGAGAAAGAAGAAAGTCTTGTGCAGCGAAGCCGGGGGGGGGAGGGGAGGCATACAGGTAGCAAGATCAGAAGAGCAGTTAGCATGAAAATAGCGGTAGAAGACAGCTAGAGATGTGGTGAGAGAGAGGCTGAAGACAGTCAGTTAAAGGTGAGGAGTTGATGAGACGAAAAGCTTTTGATTCCACCCTGTCTAGAAAAGCAGTGTGAGTGGAACCCCCACAGATATGTAAAGCATACTCCGTACATAGACGGATAAGGCCCTTGTACAGAGTTAGCAGCTGGGGGGGGGATGAGAAAGACTGGCGGAGACGTCTCAGAACACCTAACTTAATAGAAGCTGTTTTAGCTAGATATGAGAGGTAAAGTTTCCAGTTCAGATTATAAGTAAAGGACAGATCGAGGACGTTCATTGTAGAAGAGGAGTACAGTTGAGTGCCATTAAAGAAGAGGGGATAATTTGGAAGGTTGTGTCGAGTTGATAGATAATAGAGTTTTTGAGGCATTGAACAATATCAAGTTTGCTCTGCCCCAATCAGAAATTTTAGAAAGATCAGAAGTCAAGGGTTCTGTGGCTTCCCTGCGTCAAATGTTTACCTCCTGAAAGGTTGGGCATCTATGAAAAGACGTGGAAAAGTGCAGGGTTGTATTATCAGCGTAGGAGGAGATAGGACAAGAAGTTTGGTTTAAAAGATCATTAATGAATAATAAGAAGAGAGTGGGTGACAGGACAGAACCCTGAGAAACACCACTGTTAATAGATTTAGGAGAAGAACAGTGATCACAGCAGCAATAGAACGGTCAGAAAGGAAACTTGAGATGAGGTTATAGAGAGAAGGATAGAAGCCATAGGAGGGTAGTTTAGAAATCAAAGCTTTGTGCAAGACTCTATCAAAAGCTTTTTATATGTTTAAGGCAACAGCAAAAGTTTCACCAAAATCTCTAAAAGAGGATGACCAAGACTCAGTAAGGAAAACCTGAAGATCACCAGTAGAGAGGCCTTGACGGAAACCATACTGGCGATCAGATAGAATTTTGTGAAGTGATAGATGTTTAAGAATCTTCCTGTTGAGGATAGATTTTAAAAAATTTAGATAGGCAAGAAATTAAAGCAATAGGACGGTAGTTTGAGGGATCAGAACGGTCGCTCTTTTTAGGAACAGGCCGAATGTAGGCAAATTTCCAGCAAGAAGGAAATGTAGATGTTGACAGACAGAGCTGAAAGAGTTTGACTAGGTAAGGTGCAAGCACGGAGGCACAGTTTCGGAGAACAATATGAGGGACCCCATCAGGTCCATAAGCCTTCCGAGGGTTTAGGCCTGCGAGGTCATGGAAAACATAACTGCGAAGAATTTTAATAGGTAGCATGAAGTAGTCAGAGGGTGGAGGAGAGGGAGGAACAAGCCCAGAATCGTCCAAGGTAGAGTTTTTAGCAAAGGTTTGAGCCAACAGTTCAGCTTTAAAAATAGATGTGATAGCAGTCGTGCCATCTGGCTGAAATAAAGGAGGGAAAGAATAAGCAAAGTTATTCGAGATGTTTTTGGCTAGATGCTAGAAGTCACGAGGGGAGTTAGCTCTTGAAAGGTTTTGACACTTCTGTTATTGAAGGAGTTTTTGGCTAGTTGGAGAATAGACTTGGCATGGATCTGGGCAGGAATATAAAGTGCATGAGATTCTAGTGATGGAAGGCTTAAGTACCTTTTGTGGGCCACCTCTCTATCATGTATAGCACGAGAACAAGCTGTGTTAAACCAAGGTTTGACAGGTTTAGGACGAGAAAAAGAGTGAGGAATGTATGCCTCCATGCTAGACACTATCACCTCTGGTATGCGCTCAGCACACAAAGACGGGTCTCTGACACGGAAGCAGTAGTCATTCTAAGGAATATCAGCAAAATACCTCCTGAGGTCGCCCCAACTAGCAGAGGCAAAACGCCAGAGGCACCTTCACTTAGGGGGATCCTGAGGAGGGATTGGAGCGATAGGACTAGATATACAGATATGAGATTGTGATCCAGGGAGCCCAACGGAGAAGAAAGGATGACAGCATAAGCAAAAGGATTAGAGGTCAGAAAAAGGTCAAAATGTTGGGCGTATCTCCAAGACGGTCAGGAATACGAGTAGGGTGTTGCACCAATTGCTTTAGGTCGTGGAGGATAGCAAAGTTGAAGGTTAGTTCACCAGGATGGTCAGTGAAGGGAGAGGAAAGCCAAAGCTGGTGGTGAACATTGATGTCTCTAAGAATGGAGATCTCTGCAAAAGGGAAGAGGGTCAGAGTGTGCTCCACTTTGGAAGTTAAGTAGTAAAAGAATTTCTTATAGTCAGAGGAGTTAGGTGAGAGGTATACAGCACAGATAAATTTAATTTGAGAGTGACTATTCGTAGCCAGATTGTGGAAAACTCGGAAGATTCAAGAGCGTGGGCACGAGAGCAGGTTAAGTCATTGCGCACATAAACGCAACATCCAGCTTTGGATCGAAAAAGAGGATAGAGAAAGTAGGAGGGAACATAAAAGGGGCTACTGTCAGTTACCTCAGACACCTGATTTTCAGTGAGGAATAGAAGATGAGGTTTAGAAAAGTAGAGGTGGTGTTCTACATATTGAAAATTAAATCTTAGACCGCGAATGTTGCAGGAGTTAATGAAGAAAAAGTTGAGGGGGGTGTCAAGACACTTAGGATCGTCAACAGAAAGGCAGTCCGATCTGGAGACTGTCCTCGGAGTCCCTTCCCCAGATAGGGACTCCGAGGCTAGTGTAGGAGTCGCCATGATAATTTTGAAATTTTTGAGTGAAGGGTGTGTGTGCTATTAGGTGCTTGTAGTTTTGTGTGAAGGAAGAGAGTTGTCTTTAGATGGCAGGCTGTGACTGCCCCCTTGTGTTGTGAGACACAAAGGGAAACGTTCAGTGAGGTCACAGCTGGGTTTAATGATAAGTTCACAGCACCCCCTGAACAGTGCTTTAGATCTCACTGGGAGTAATTATCGTTTCGGCAGGTGTCTAGTGCCTCCTCCAAAGAATGTGTGTGTGTGTGTGTGTGTGTGTGTGTGTGTGTGTGTGTGTGTGTGTGTGTGTGTGTGTGTGTGTGTGTGTGTGTGCGTGTGTGTGTGTGTGTGTGTGTGTGTGTGTGTGTGTGTGTGTGTGTGTGTGTGTGTGTGTGTGTGTGTGTGTGTGTGTGTGTGTGTGTGTGTGTGTGTGTGTGTGTGTGTGTGTGTGTGTGCCATTCGCATAATAAATACGTGCTTATTTGTGTAAGACACGTGATGTATGCACTATAGCCAATCGCATGGTTTACAGAGCAAAGATGTCAGAAAAGTATGTACGCACTGGCGAATCATAAAACTCGCATAACAAAGACATTAGAAGAGAGAGTATATTGGCCATACACAAAATTCACACTAGCTGTGATAGCACAGCGAATCACAGGTCAAGAAAAACTAGTATAACACTAAAGGCCATAAAACAAAAGAACAATGTTATGCCAAATAAATAAAAAAAAATAAAAATCCCCTGTAAAAATCGTAGCACTGTACAAATAAAACACATGATGGCGATAATAACTTTAAGTGTGTTTGATGAGTGGCACACTTTGGGTGCAGCGAAGGCCGTAAGAAGACACCAGAGTTTGCAGCAGAAGACTGATAACTGAGAAATCCACAGTCTTGGAACGATGGGATCAGCAGCAAAGCAGTCGATTTGTGTTGGTGACGGCTTAAAAAGCCCAGAGTTGAACCGGGGACAGCGTCACTTACGGCTTGAAGTCGTACGGGCACAGGCTGGCAGGGAAGGCTTGGCATAAAAGGCGTAAAAGAGACCCGGAAAGCAGCTTGTAGAAAGCACCATAGACGTGCAGTAGCATAACAGTTAGCGTCGGTGGTGGTTTAGCAAGTTACACGGAGGTGATGAAGGTAGCTGGACTAGCTCGAGACACAATGCACGAGGAATTAAATACATGAATGATGAAACACACTGCACGAAGATTTAAATACATGAAAGATGAAACACACTGCACGTGGAATGAAATATATGAATGATGAATATATATATATATATATATATATATATATATATATATATATATATATATATATATATATATATATATATATATATATATATATATATATATATATATACTCGTATATATATATATATATATATATATATATATATATATATATATATATATATATATATATATATATATATATATATATATATATATATATATATATATATATATATATATATATATATATATAAATTGCCATGACTGATGCGACTGATACGACTGATACAGCATCAATAGCAGCAGCAGCATCATCATCAGCAGAAGCAGCAACAACAACAAAGAAAGATGGACAAGAAGTAAAATGCAGAAAAATTATATTATGAACAATAAACTTTATAAAAAGTTACACTATAGATTCTGTTGTTTCCTCCTCCTTCTCCTCCTACTCCAACTCCTCCTCCATAGATCACCACTTCACCCACATCTTCTTGGTCATCAAAATGAATCCAGACTGTTACCGCGCCTCCCACTTTCTACCAGCCAGTCTCAGGTTTTGAACATGATATCCCTTGCCCCCACCCTTCCGCATGAAGTGCATCCTTTCGCCACTTTATGTAAGACAAAGTATACCACCACTACCACCAGTAAACCCACATCACTACCAAAAGAAATAAAACCTGAGCCAGTCTTGTGACATTTTTTTCTAAAATGATCGTCCATTGAAAATTTCACTCCCAAGTAATACAGACCATGTATGTGAGATACCCCTGTATTAACTCCTCCTTCTCACCCCACACACCTCTCCCTGTATTACCCCCTCCTCTCCATGCCTAACACCCCTCCCTGAATTCCCCCTTCCTTCTCACCCCATACAACCCTCCCAGTTTTACCCCCCACTACTCTTCATCCCACACACCCCTCACTGCATTGCACATTCCTGGTTACTTCAGGCATCTGTTGCAGAATTGTTTTTCAAGGTGTGAAGTTATTATTAATGCACCAGATATGAATATTTGAAAAGCGTGTTTGAGAGGTCTAACACACACACACACACACACACACACACACACACACACACACACACACACACACACACACATACACACACACACACACCCATATGGAGAGGAGACCACAAATGTCCCCAGATCGGACTGTTCTTCTGTTATCGACCCTGTCTTCACACCCACCTCAACTTTTTCTTCATTAACTTCTGCAACATTCGCGGTTTTAAATCTAATTTTGAATCAATAGAGCTCCACTTCTCTACTAAACTTCATCTTCTTTTCCTCAATACACAACACAGGTGTCTGAGGCAACTGTCATTTTATGTTCCCTTCTACTTTCTCTACCTTCATTTTTTTCAATACAAAGCACCGTGTCGCGTCTATGTGTGCAACGACTTAACCTGCTCTCGTACCTACGCTCTTGAATCTTCCGAGTTTTCCACCATCTGACTACGAATACAGAGTCACTCTCAAACTAAATTTATTTGTGCTGTATACCTTTCACCTAACTACTCTCACTATAAGACATTCTTTGATTATTTAACTTCCAAAGTGGAGCAGATTCTGACTCTCTTCCTTTTTGCGGAGATCTCCATCCATGAAGACTTCAATACTCACTACCAGCTTTGGCTTTCCTCTCCCTTCACCGACAGTCCTGGTGAATAAGACTTTAATTTTGCTATCCTCCACGACCTAGCGCAATGGGTGCAACTGTCTTGGAGATACGCCCAACATTCTTGACCTTTTCCTAACCTCTAATCCTTCTGTTTATGCTGTTACCCTCTCTTCTTTGTTGGGCTCCTCCGATCACGATTTCATATCTGTATCTTCTCCTATTGCTCCAATCCCTCCTCAGGATCCCCCTTCGTGGAGGTGCCTCTGGCGTTTTGCCACTGCTGGTTTTGGGGGACCTGAGGAGGTATTTTGCCTGTTTTCCTTGGAAAAAAAACTAATACGTTCGTGTCAGAGACCCGTCCCTTTGTGCCGAGCGCATAAGAGAAGTGAAAGTGTCTGGCTTGGAGGCGTACATTCCTCACTCATTTTCTCCAAATCTTCATTTAAAGCAGTTTGTTTTCGTGCTATACGTGATAGAGAGGTGACCTACAAAAGGTATTTAAATCTTCCATTACGAGAATCTTATGCACTTTATATTTCTGCCCGGGACCATGCCAAGTCTGTTTTCCAACTAACCAAAAATTCCATTGGTAGAAAATGTCAAAATCTTTCAAGATCTAACTCCCTTCGTGACTTCTGGCACCTAGCCAAAAACATCTCCAATAACTCTGCTTCTTCTTTCCCTCCTTTATTTCAACCAGATGCCACTACTATCACATCTGTCTCTAAAGCTGAACCTTTCGCTCAGGTTTTGATCTGGCACAAAGCTTTGATTTCCGAACTATCTTCCTACTTCTCGCTGTAACTTCATTCCAAGTTTCCTTTCTGACCGTTTTATTGCTACTGTGGTAGACGGTCACTGGTGTTCTCCTAAATCTATTAATAGTGGTGTTCCTCAGGATTCTGTCCTGTCACCCACTCTCTTCCTATTATTCATCAGTGATCTGATGAATAATCAGATAATCAGAGTTTTTGTCCTATCCACTACGCTGATGATATCACCCTCCACTTTTCCACGTCTTTTTCGTAGATGTCCAACCCCTTTGGAAGTAAACTGTTCATGCAATGAAGCCACAGAACGCCTGACTTCTGATCTCTCGAAAACTTATGATTGGGGCAGAGCAAACTTAGCATTGATCGATGCCTCAAAACCTCAATTTCTGTGGAAATTTCCACCCGCATCAAGTCTAATGTTATATTATTATTGGCTTGTGTTATGATTTATATAAAATTGTAAAGTTATATTAACTAAAGCGAATTAGGGTTAGTATAGTACAAGCTAAATATAAATAAAATGGGAAATAATTGTAAGCGTAGGGGCGAGTAGTTATTGTTTTTTGACGTGGAGAGCTAAGAGACCATGAGGAGTGACCCTGCCTACTTTACGCATGCAGTCGCCAGTCAACCGTTCACCAATTCAGATCTCCGCCATTCTCTAGCTTGCACTTCTTAAATTCAATAAATTATGAGGAACTTAGAAGCACAGAACCCTGGGTAACAACAAGGAAGCTGTCTTTGCTACGTAACACGATCATTCGCCGGCCAGGAACCCCGCGGCTTAGAGTCACCATTCCGGTCGTCATCGCTCCTAGCAAGCTATGTGTACCACAGTTAAGTTGTCGATTATTTAAAATTATATTTAGCGAAGTTTTCTGTGTTTATGTGTTAGTTGGGAGACCGTGAAGTTAAAAAAAGTACCCACATTAGTTATTTGGTGCACCAAGTGAGGAAGACCGGTACTTTTTGTTACCCAGGGTTCTAGAAGCTTCTAAACAGATGTTTCATGTGGTGCTAGTGGGCCACAGCAACACCCACAGAGATTTCGGGGTTCTGGAGCCAAGTCGGAGTCCTTTGATCAAGACCAAAGGTTAAATCAAATGCTAGAGTGGCCTCACCAGCTGAACATCTTATTCCTGGGAAGTAATGATATAAACCGGGAAACCGATCCTAGAGAAGTGACGAAACACATAAGAGGCATAACTAGACAGCTAGAAAGCCGTTGTTTCTCAGAGGTGGTCATTGTTCACTTAGAACCGATAAACGTAACGGAATAGAGGACAGGGGAAGTAAATCAAATAATAAATGATGAAATTAGCAGGTCTATCAACAAAGTTTTAAAAAGGTACCTTAAAAACCAGTTCCTGATGAGGAGGAGGAAGAGAAGTGGGGGGAGGAGGAGAAGGAGAAGGAGGAAAAGGAGAAAGAGGAGGAGAAACAGAAGGAGGAGAAATATAAGAGTAAGTGTGTGTGTGTGTGTGTGTGTGTGTGTGTGTGTGTGTGTGTGTGTGTGTGTGTGTGTGTGTGTGTGTGAGTGTGCCCGCGGCAAGACAAGGGCGTGATTAGCAAGGAAGGGAGAAGCGCGTGATTGCAGAGTAAAGGTGAAAATTGATTACCTATTTGAATAGCTTGTAATTGTGTAATTATTGGATAGAGTGAGAGAGAGAGAGAGAGAGAGAGAGAGAGAGAGAGAGAGAGAGAGAGAGAGAGAGAGAGAGAGAGAGAGAGAGAGAGAGAGCACATCATTTTTTCATGATCCTCAATTACCAAAAAGGCATTAACACAATCCCACACTTACTTTCGTCGTCTTTATGATCGCTGCTCCTGTGTTACTATCTTTTGGCGATGAGGAGGAGGAACAAATGGAGGGAGAGAGGGAGAGGAGGTGTATAGAGGAGAAGGGAAAGAATAGAAATTAAAAGGAAACAAAAGTAGCCGATTTTAAAGAGGAATAAAAAATAAGAAAGAAGGAAGGAAAATGAATAGAAGGAAAGGAAAATGGGCAGGAAAGAAATGTTAAAGAAGATAAAAAAAGAACCGGAAGAGAATGTAAAGATGAAATAAATGGTGGGCTAAGGATGAAAAGATAGTGAGAAAAGTTACTTAAAAAAAGTTGAGGCATCGTAAATAGGAAGAACAAAAAGTAAAAGAAGAGAGAGGGAGAGGTGGAAAAAAAGAAGGAAAGGGTAAAAAAAAAGAAAAAAAATGAATACATTATGAAAGCAATAACAAGGAAACTACAGTGTGTGTTTGTGTGTGTATGTGTGTGTGTGTGTGTGTGTGTGTGTGTGCGTGCGTGTGTGTGTGTGTGTGTGTGTGTGTGTGTAAAGCTTCTTCTAGACTGAATCCGATGTTCTAAGACTCATGAATTTGATGCCTGACTCAGACTAACTTGAGATTACTCAGACCAAATATTATTACCTGGTCCGACCACACTACCTGTACGTTAATTGGTTGCCCGGAACGTGCCTTGCCCAAACAGTCACTCAAATGAAACCTTTGCAACTCTACGATTTAAAGTAAATAGCTTCTCAAATATAAGGTAAGCACAAAAACTTCTCTACTAATATTATTGCTGTTGCCACTACTGCTGCTGCTTTTGCTGCCCCTGCTGCTGCTGCTGCTACTACGACACCACCACCACCACCACCACCCTCACTACTACTACTACTACTACTACTACTACTAATAATAATAATAATAATAATAATAATAATAATAATAACAATAATAATGCTCCTCTTCCTCTTCCTTCTCCTCCTCCTTTTCCTCCTTTTTCCTACTACTACAGCTATTACTACTATTAAACTACCATTTCAACTACTAACTCACACACTCTTCTTTTTCCTCTTCCCCGTCCTCCTCCTCCTCCTCCTCTCCCTCCTCCTTCTACTACTACTACTACTACTACTACTACTACTACTACTACTACTACTACTACTACTTACTACTACTACTACTACTACTACTACTACTACTGCTACAGCCATCATTATCATTCCTGCACCACCTACACCCATTCCTTCTTCCATTTTCATGTACCAGTGATGGCCTAATTAATGTTCTCGTTGACACAAGATTCACGTCTTCCTTTCCTTTTTCCTTTTCACACGGGTCGAGGCGCAGATTGCTTCATATATACAGTATATATATCTCAAAGCGCTGATGAAAAAAAACCTTAGAACCTCACCCAAACAACTTCGTTTTACCATTATTTTTCCATCCGAAGTCTCGAGATTTTGGACCACAAATGAATTTCAGGTTCTCGACGTCCCCTCGCTAAGCCCAACTTTAACTGATATCTTCCTGAAATTAACGTATAAATCAATTATTTCCTCCCTCCTACTCTCTATCATTTTCCTCAACATCCTCCCACTCTCTACTCTCTCAACTCCTTTCCCTCTTCCCGCAGCCCACGTCTTCCTCACCACAATTCCCCCGTCTCCCAAACGTATTAACAGAAAAGGATCATCGGGACACGAAGGCTTCGAAGCCTTACTGTATCGGAGTGGGGAGTTTGAACCATTCCGGCGAGACTCGTCAAAGCTCTCGAGACTTTCAATACGATTCGTTTTCGCCTGAGATGATTCGGATGTCACCGAGTTTAGCGTCTTTGTGAAGGAAGGGTTTGGTGGTGGATATCAACGCGCGAACACACACACACACACACACACACACGATCCTCAGTCCTTGCAAGAGTATCGAGGAATCTAGATTCTTTTCACTTGAACAGCCAGTTGCCTTTATTAAACTATACCAACCCTCCATCTTGACGAACCTCAGCACCTCCTCTTCTACGTGCGTACAGTCGTGTCTACTAATTTCTTCCTTCTGTGGAAGCCGGAGTCAAGGCCAGCCAGTTCTGGGCGTTCGCTCGGACAAACCATGCACCCTCTGCCCCCGCACATATGTACTGTACATGGCTGTTCGAGTTTTTTTTTTTTTTTTCAGACAACTTTTACACCGGGTTTTATTTTTGGAGGGGCAGATGGGTGGTTTGTTTGAGCAAGTTCCCAGAACTTACTGGCCTTGACTCTAGCTTCCAAGGAGAGGAGGAAAATTAGCAGGCGTGACTGTACATACAACACTGTCTTTCCTCTTTTTTGTCTTCTCGTTCTATCATGCTTCTCTTTTCCTCATCCTGTCTTCCCTTCCTCTCCCTGTTCTCTTGTGTCCCCCCTTTCTGTTTTTTTTTTTCTCCTCTTTCCATTTCTTCCTCTTCCTCATCTACTTCTTCATCCTTTCATGCCCCCTCCTTCTCCCTGCTCACGCGACTGATTATAGCCATTCATGATCTTTCGGACGCAGACAGAGGATCTTTTTATATCAGCCTTGACCATCTCCACCACATAAAACAATCCCTTCCCCACGGCAGCGAAGAAACTGGTTTCTTCCTTTATCATCTTGTAATATTTTCTTCATTGTCTCCCAGATATGAGAATTAACGAGAATTACGATACCTACCTACTAAACAGGGACACTCCGCAACCTGTTCGCCTTTCTGCTGGTCGGGAGGGAAGCAGGGAATAAGTAAGTAAAGCTGAAAGCATAAGCTAAAGCTGCTCGCGGCCTCCGTACTCATATCCGTATAATTTTCCTCTGAACCTACAATGGATGGCATGTCTTACCCAAGATAAGGGCCACTGAGACATCTGGGATTGCACAGTTTGCCTTCCCAAGGTACCCATTTATCGACTAACACTGCCTCCCTCACAGTCTCATTCATCCTACATACCTCATCTCACCTCCCTCATCCTGTCCTCCTCTCCCTGCCTCCCTCACCCTGTCTCCCTCATTCTACCTCCCTCTCCCTGCTTCCCTCACCTTCTCTCTCTCATCCTGCCTCCCTCATCCTGCTACCAACATCCTGCCTCTCTCACCCTGTCTTCCCTATCCTGTTTCCCTCAGCCTTCTTCCCTCAGCCTGACTCCCTCACCTCGTCTCCTTCACCCTTACCCGTCCACCACCACCACCAACACCACCATTCACATCTCTGTCATTGCGCATCTACTTATGAGTATTGTAGTGGGCATAAAGGAACGCACTCACACAAGCACGCACTGCCCCACTCATTCATTTTTTTCCTTATGTAGGAGAAGCACCGGCCAAGAGCAACAAACTGCAATAATAAAAAAAAAAAAAAAGAAAACTGAGGTGCTGGTCTCCGAACAGAGTTGAAAGCGAAGGTAAAAATTACAGAATAAATTTTCCTCTTCAAAGAGTTCAAGTCATAGGAAATTGGAAATACAGAAGCAGACAGGGAGTTTCAGATATTACCGGAGAAAGGGATGAATGATTGAGAATGCTGGTTAATTCTTGCGTTAGAAAGGTAGACAAAATAAGAATGAAAGAAAGAAGAAAGTTTTGTGCAGCGAGGTCACAAAAGGAGGGAAAGCGTGCAGTTAACAAGATCAGAAGAGCAGTAGGCATGAAAATAGCGGTAGAAGATAACAAGAGAAGCAAGAGTAAGGCGATGAGAAAGAGACTGAAGACAGTCAGTTATAGGAGAGGAGTTGATAAGACGAATACCTTTTGATTCTACCCTGCCCAAAAGAGCATTATGAGTGGAGCCCCCCATACATATGAAACATACCCCATACATGGACGGATAAGACAGAGTTAGCAGTTGCGGGGGGGGTAGGGATGAGGGAAGGGTGAGAAACTGGCGGAGACGACTCAGAACACCTAATTTCACAGAAGCTGTTTTACCTGGAGATGATGTGTCTATGTGTGCAACGACCTAACCTGCTCTCGTGCCCACGCTCTTGAATCTTCCGAGTTTTCCACCATTTGGCTACGACTACAGAGTCATTCTCAAATTAAATTTATCCGTTCTGTATACCTCTCTACTGTAAGAGATTCTTTGACTGCTTAACTTCCAAAGTGGAGCACATTCTGACTCTCTTCCCTTTTGCAGAGATCTCCATTTTTGGAGACTTCAATCTTCACCACCAGCTTTGGCTTCTCTATCCCATCACTGACCATCCTGTTGAAGTAGCCTTTAACTTTGCTGTCCTCCACGACCTAGAGCAATTAGTGCAACACCCTACTCGTATACATTATCATCTTGGAGATACGCCTAACATTCCACTCTATGCCGCTCTACTGGTTATCTTCTGGTTTTCCTTACTGAGTCTTGGTCATCCTCTTTTAGAGATTTTGGTGCGACTTTTGCTGTTGCCTTAGACATATCAAAAGCTTTTGACAGTGTTTGACGCAAAGCTTTGATTTCCAAACTACCCTCCTATGGCTTCAATCCTTCCCTCTGTAACTTCATCTCAAGTTTCCTTTCTGACCGTTCTATTGCGGCTGTGGTTGACGGTCGCTGTTCTTCTCCTAAATCTGTTAACAGTAGTATTCCTCAGGGTTCTGTTCTTATTATTCATCACCGATCTTCTAAACCATGCTTCTTGTCCTATCCATTTTTACACTGATGATAACACCTTGCACTTTCCCACGTCTTTTCAGAAGGAAAAAAATATAATGGATTCAAATAAAGGTTCATCATGTACTCAAGGATTCAATTAATAAAAAAAATAAAATATCAAAGTAGTGGCGGGACGCTTCGTTAGTTGCCCATATTCGCCTTCCCCTGGGACCTGATGCCAGCCTCCGGCCGCCTTGCCTATCACCACATGGAGGTCAACCCTCACCCTTTGTCTTCCGAAAGACAGCCCCGGCTGTGACTTGAGCCAGCCCAGCAACTAGCTTAGTCCGTGTCTGCCCAGCCTTGCTTGTGGACATGTAGAGTCCGTGTCCGCCTGGCCTCAGTGGCGGACATATGACTTGCTGCCAGCTACCTTACTATCTTTTGTAGGTAGTCTATTTTATTAATATAACGCAGCAGCATTACCACCGTGTTTCTTTCGTCATCTCTACAATAGCACTAGTACTAGGAGCAAAATTCTCCTAGGACATAAAAAATGGTGACCGCGGTGGAAAGAATCGATGCTACAAGTCCCTCTGGCCCACGTGTCCTGCCTGCTCGTTGCCAGCTACTCCAGCTACCTTCATCTCCTCCGGGTAACCTCCTAAGCCGTCACCAACGCATTTCTGCTAAGCCGTCACCGATGTAAGCTGCTACGCTACTACACGTCCTCGGTTCCTTCTTCAAGCTGCTTTCCAGGCCTCATTCAAACTTTTAATATCAAGCCTGCTTCACCAACTTGTGCCCGTACGACTTCAACCCGTCACCGACGCCATCCCTGTTTCGAGTCTGGAATTTTTAAACCATCACCGACGCAACTCTACTGTTTTGCTACTGATCCTGTCATTGCAAGACTTTGGATTTCATGCCATCAGTCTTCGCATCTGCAAGTTTTGGTGTTCCTGTCCGTGTGGTCTTTCCTGCTCGTGGCTTTCCAGTGCATAATCTGCCATGATCCACCCACTTGAAGATTTTATCTCCATCATTTGCATTATCAGTGCAGTGTTATAATTTTTGCAGTGTATTGTTATTTTGCAATTTATTGACATAGAAACGCCTTCTTCTCTTGTTTTATGGTATATAGTGTTGTCCTAGATTTTCTTGCCCTATGATTCGTTGTGTTGTCACAGCTATTGTGAGTTTTGTGTTTGGCCACTGTGCTCTCTTTTCTAACGTCTTTGCAATATGAGTTTTGTGACTGGCGTACTCACTTTTCTGACGTCTTTGTTGTGTGAGTTTTGCGATTGGCTATAGTGCATACATCACATATCTTACACAGATAAGCGCGTTTTTTATGATGTAAATCATGTGCTTCAATGTGCCTCCGTCACCCCATATGCTTTGTTCGCTGCGAGGACACAGCGAAATGGGTGGCCGATCAATGTGGCGGGACGCTTCGCTCGCCGCCCACATTCTATTCGTCTTCCCCTGCGACCTGACGCCAGCCTCCGGCTGCCTTGCCTATCATTACGTGGAGTGAGGTCAACCCTCATCCTTTGTCTTCCGGACAGCAGCCCCGGCCGTGGCCTGAGCCGGCCCAGCAACGAACCCAGTCTGTGTCTGCCCAGCTTTGCTGGTGGAAATGCAGAGTCCGTGTCCGCCTGGCCTCGGTGGCGGACAAGTGACTTGCCGGCAGCTATCTTATTATCTTTTGTACAGTGTATTTTATTAATATAACGCAGCTGCATTACCACCGTGTTTCTTTGGTCACCTCTACAGAAAAAAAAGAAGCAGAATTTTCCTAATACAGTATTTCTGGCACTATTAATTAGCGTCAGAATTTAACTCTCTCTCTCGCTCTCTCTCTCTCTCTCTCTCTCTCTCTCTCATCTCTCTCTCTCTCTCTCTCTCTCTCTCTCTCTCTCTCTCTCTCTCTCTCTCTCTCTCTCTCCACAATGTCTTAGACGCACGATAACAGTGCCAGAAACATAAACGGGGAGAAATAGAAAGAGATCGTTCGATTTATAAAACTAAAACACTCACAAGCAAAAATGCAAAGAGGAAAGATGAAAGGCAACGTGAATGGCATCAAAGTATCACTGAAGAATAATAAGTCAAGTATGTAAGCAACTAACATACTGTAGGCAAAGTTTAAAAGGAAAGGAATAATTAAGAGAGAAAAAAAAAAGTTGAATGTTATACACTGAACTGCGAAAGATGGAAAATAAAAGGGAAACAGGAAAAAAATATGAGGAAAATAATTAAAAATAGAATTGGAAATTTTACGCAATACAGCAAGAGAGAGAGAGAGAGAGAGAGAGAGAGAGAGAGAGAGAGAGAGAGAGAGAGAGAGAGAGAGAGACACCACTCTTCCTTCCTTCAGTTACAAGCAACCTGTGTCTACTACTACTATTAGTAGAAGTAGTAATTACTACTACCACAAGTAGTAGTTACTACTACTACTACTACTACTACTACTACGACTACTACTACTACTGTTTTTATTACTACTACCACTACTACTCGATATGCACATCTCTTGTGTCTCCCTCCACGTATGGGAACTCCATCTCCATATCATTGTCATCTTGACGGAGCGTTTCATCTCCATGTCACTAGTATAGAGAGGCCTTTCTGGACTGCCTCTCCCCCCTTATAATCTTCCTCTCTCTGTGCAGGATCATCGTGTTAAGTATCTTGGAAACCCGTGGTATCGATGCTGCTGCTACTACTGGTACCAATGGTCGCTAACTATTTATCCATCCTTTCTATAGCCCCAGTGAAGTAGTGGAGGCAGATATTAACCACTCTGGAAGGCTCTGCTCTAATGGATCCACAATTGGGCATCTGGATGGATCCACTCGGGCATCTAATTGATTAGATTGATTAACTGATTGGGCATCTAATGGATCCACTCGGTGCTCTGAGCATAAATTTCTGAATGCTGAAATCCCATCAAAGCTTCCACGTGGCATGCTTGGCCCACTAACTGATATATATATATATATATAGAGAGAGAGAGAGAGAGAGAGAGAGAGAGAGAGAGAGAGAGAGAGAGAGAGAGAGAGAGAGAGAGAGAGAGAGAGAGAGAGAGAGAGAGAGAGAGAGAGAGAGAGAGAGAGAGAGAGAGAGAGAGAGAGAGAGAGTTACATAGAAAAACAGGTCACAACAGACCTTGCGGTCCTCACGGGATGTCCTGACCTAAGACTACTAAGGTAATAGTAGAAGAAAAGAAGAGCAAAGCAGAAGGCTGTCTCCTCACCCTCCACTCCCTCCGGCATAATCCTTACAGAAAAACAGGTCGGAAATAAACAAGAAAAAATCCGAAGGAATTTTATAGGAAAGGAAGAAAATAGATGAAATGAGGTGCCCCTATTTCCTGAAGGCAAGGAATTTAATCTTTAACAAACAAACGCTGTTAGCCATGGATTGGATATAAAATATTTGTCAAGACGGCGTTTAAAAGTCTCTACGGTTTTGCAATATATCACGTCTCGAGGAGCATATTCCATACATATTCCATTAACTACACGATAGATATATTTTAAATTTTTTTCTTTATTATTCATGAAAGTTGAAGTATTTCCCAACAACTTTGCAAACGTTTACTCGAGTGTAATTTGAAAAATCTATTGTGAAATATTTACTGCAATCCATGTTATCAATGGCTATGATGATTTTAAATAACTGCATTAAGTTGTTTTTCTAGTCTTTTTTTTTTAATAGGAATAAATTTAATTCTTTACGACGCTTTTCGTATGATTTGTTTCTTAGGACTGGTATCATTGTTATTACTCTACGATGAACTCGTCCTAATAGGGACACCATGCTTGAACACAGTATTCCTAGAGGGGACGAACTAAAGACTTATTCAAAGTAAGGATTGTATCCTTAGATTTATATTCAAAAGATCAGTCGATCAGACAAATTATTTTGTTTGCCTTCTTTACGCCTTCTGAATATTGTTAGCTAGGTTTCAAGCTACTCGATATTGTTACTCCTATATAATTTTCGCTTTCTAGACTTTAAACTTGGATACCGTTTAAAATATACTTTGCTATCTCGTTTCGATACCCAGTGTGAAACACTGTACATTTATCTGTATTAAAACTCATTTGCCAGGTTTGTCCCCACTCTGATTAGATTATTCTGCATTTCTAGTATTTTTTTTCGTTAGAGACTATTGAATTCGCTATTTTGGTATCATCAGCAAACTCTGATATTATACCAGTAACACCCTTACTTTTTATTCATTACTACTCTTTGTTTACGGCTGTTTAGTCAGTTTCCCATCATATCAACACGTTTCCTTGGATACTATGTGATTTTAGTTTAATCAGTAAACGTTTGTCGAAGGGCTTTGTCGAAGGGCTTTTGAAAATCAACGTATATTATATCTACCGCTTTACTTTCGTCATACTGGTTCAGAATATTGTAGAAATATAAGAGGTACATCAAACAAGAGCGTTCTTTTTTTTTCCGGAAGCCATGTTGAGTATTGTTAAGTAGTTTATTTTCATGTAAGTGATTAACAAGTTTGTTTCTTATAAGTTTCTAGCATTTTGCATATGACTGAAGTTAGGCTAATTAGCTGGTAATTACATGATAAAGAATTACTGCCTTTATTAAAAAACGAAGTTACGCTAGCGAGCTTCAAATCATCAGGCATTGTACCGAACTGCAGGGACATTGAACAATACAGTCAAAGCTTTAACTTATTCGGATTTCGCTTCTTTTAAGATGCGGGCTGAGATTGTGCCAGGCCCATGTGACTTGCCTACTTAAGTTTATCGATACATTTTAACAAGTCTCTTTCTGTTATAATAATACTACTGATGGCATTGCTCTTATTTAATTGGACTGCTGGTACCGAAGGGATGTCGCTGAGGTCTTCTACTATAAAACTGGTACAAAGAAAGTGTTAAGATTGTTACTAAATTCTTCCTCGTCGTTAGTGAAATATCCATTTTCATATATAATTATTCCAATAGTTTACGTAATCACCCTCTTTTGACTGATAAAGCTATAAACTTGCTTTGAGTTTGTCTTACTTTGGTATCCAACGTGTAATTCGATGAACCTTTTGAATAACACTGCTATACGTCAGTACGTTCATCGTTATTACTGTAGGATTTTAACCTGTTATGGGCCTCCTTCTTTACGGGCAGGTTTTCAACTATTCGTGTATTCCACCACTTAGCGAGCGAGCGAGAGAGAGAGAGAGAGAGAGAGAGAGAGAGAGAGAGAGAGAGAGAGAGAGAGAGAGAGAGAGAATATCCTTTTATTTATTTATTTTTTTTACCTATCCAATAAAAAAATAAATAAAAAGCACACTGAGATGTCAGTTCCAGAAACGGGTCAAAAGCGGTAATCAAAAATTGAAAGATAAGTGTCTTGAAACCTCCCTCTTGAAGAAATTCAAGTCATAGGAAGGCGGAAATACAGAAGTAGGCAGGGGGTTACAGAGTTTACCAGAGAAAGGGATAAATGATTGAGAATACTAGTTAACTCTTGCATTAGAGAGATGGACAGAATAGGGATGAGAGAAAGAAGAAAGTCTTCTGCAACGAGGCAGTGGGAGGAGGAGATGCATGTAGTTAGCAAGATCAGAAGAGCATGAAGTTAGCATGAAAACAGCGGTAGAAGACAGCTAGAGATGCAACATTGCGACGATGAGAGAAAGGCTGAAGACAGTCAGTTGACTATACCGACAGGAATTGATGAAACGAAAAGTTTTTGATTCCGCCCTGTTTAGAAGAGCGGTATGAGTGGAACCCCCCCACAGACATGTGAAGCATACCTTATACATGGACGGATAAGGCCCTTGTACAGAGTTGGCAACTGAAGGGGGGGCGGGTGAGAAAAACTGGCGGAGACGTCTCAGAACACCTGCCTAGCTTCATAGAAGCTGTTTTAGCTAGAGATGATATGTAAAGTTTCCAGTTCAGATTATAAGTAAAGGGCAGAGCGCGGATGTTCAGTATAGAAGAGGGGGACAGTTGAGTGTAATTGAAGAATAGAGAATATTGTCGAGTTGATATATGGAGGAAATGAGTTTTTGAAGCATTGAACAATATTAAGTTTGTTTTGCCCCCACTGTTAATACATTTAGGAGAAAAATAGTGACCGTCTACCACTGCAGCAATTGAACGGTCAGAAAGGAAACTTGAGATGAAGTTACAGAGAGAAGGATAGAAGCCATAGAAGAGTAGTTTGGAAATCAAAGCTTTGTGCCAGATTCTATCTAAAGCTTTTCACCAAAATTTCTAAAAGAGGATGACCAAGACTGAGTAAGGAAAGCCAGAAGATCACTAGTAGAGCGGTCTTGACGGAACCCATAATGGCGATCAGATAGAAGGCTGAGAAGCGATAGATGTTTAAGAATTTTCCTGTTGAGGATAGATTAACTTTAGATAGGCAGGAAATTGAAGCAAGAGGCCAATAGTTTGAGGGATTAGAACGGCCACTATTTTTAGGAAAAGGCTGAATGTAGGCAAACTTCCAGCAAGAAGGAAAGGTAGATGTTGACAGACAGAGCTGAAACAGTTTGACTAGGCAAGGTGCAAGCACGGAGCCACAGTTTCGGAGAACGATAGGAGGGACCTCATCAGGTACATAAGCCTTCCAAGAGTTTAGGCCAGCTAGAGCATGGAAAAATCATAGCAAAGAATTTTAATAGGTAGTATGAAGTAGTCAGAGGGTGGAGGAGAGGGAAGAACAAGCCCTGAATCGTTCAAGGTAGAGTTTTTATCAAAGGTTTGAGCGAGAGAGAGATAATGTGATGGTAGTGCTGCCATATAGTTGAAATAAAGGAGGGAAAGAAGAAAAAGCAAAAATATTAGAGATATTTTGGTCTAGATGCCAGAAGTCACGAGGGAGTTAGATCTTGGAAGATTTTGATATTTCCTATCAATGAAGGAGTTGTTGGCTAGTTGGAAAACGGACTTGGTGATGTTCCGGCCAGAAATATAAAGTGCATGAGATTCTGGTGATGGAAGGCTTAAGTACATTTTAGTGGGCCACCTCTCTATCATGTATAGCACAAGAACAAGCTATGTTACACCAAGATTTGGAAGGTTTAGGTCGAGAAAAAGAGTGAGGAATGTACGCCTCCATGCCAGACACTGTCACCTTTGTTATCCGCTCGGCACACAAAGACGGGTCTCTGACATGGAAGCAGTAGTCATTCCAAGGAAAATCAGCAAAATACCTCCTCAGGTCCCCCAACAAGCAGAGGCAAAACGCCAGAAACACCCTCGCTGAAGGGGTTCTTGAGGAGGGATTGGAGCCATAAGACAAGATACAGATATGAGATTGTGATCGGAGGAGCCCAACGGAGAAGAGAGTGTGACAGCATAAGCAGAAGGATTAGATGTCAAGAAAAGGTCAAGAATGTTGGGCGTATATCCACGAGAGTCAGGAATACGATTCTAGATCGTGGAGGATAGCAAAGTTGAAGGCTAGTTTACCAGGATGGTCAGTGAAGGGAGAGGAAAGCCAAAGCTGGTGGTGAACAATGAAGTCTCCAATAAAGGAGATCTCTGCAAAAGGGAATAGAGTCAGAATGTGCTCCGCTTCGGAAGTTAATTAGTCAAAGAATCTCTTATAGTCAAAGGAGTTAGGTGAGAAGTATACAGCACAGATAAATTTATTTTGAGGGTGACTCTGTAGTCGTAGCCAGATGGAAGATTCAAGAGCGTGGGCACGAGAGCAGGTGAAGTCGTTGCGTACATAAACGCAACATCCAGCTTTGAATTGAATATGAGGACAGAGGAACTAGGAGGGGACAGAAAAGAGAATTCTGTCAGTTGCCTCATTCACCTGAGATTAAGTGAAGAAAAGAAGATGAGGTTTAGAAGAAGACAGGTGGTGTTCTACAGATTGAAAATTAGATCTTAGAGCACGAATGTTGCAGAAGTTAATGAAGAAAAGATTGAAGGGGATGTCAAGACAGTTAGGATCGTTGTCAAAAGGGCAGTCCGACCTGGGAACATTTGTGGTCCCCTCCTGAGATGGGGACTCCGAGACTGGTATAGGAGTCGCCTTGATAATTTTGAATTTTTGAGTGAAAGGTGTATGTGTAATTAGGTGCTTGTAGTTTTGTGTGGAGGAAGAGAGTTGTCTTTAGAGGTCAGGCTGTAAACGCCCCTTTGTGTTGTGAGACACAAAGGGAAACGTTCAGTGAGGTCACAGCTGGGCTTAATGATAAGTTCACAGCACCCTCTGATCCAGTGCTTTAGATTAATTATCGTTTCGGCAGGTGCGTACTGCCTCCTCCTAATCATTACGTTTAAAGACAGATAAAAGATGAAGAGATACACGAGTCAACGAACGAAAAGAAAAATAAATCCACACCAAACTTCCTCTCAAATATGTACAATCAGCTCACAGTCTCATCTGCCAAACAAGTCACGCCTGGAGATCCTGAACAGGAAGAGGAGTAGGAGGAGGAGAGTGTTTACTGGGCTTGAAGACAGGATGGGAAGAGTGAAGGGGGAGGAACAGCAAGGAGACACAGAGCGAGACAGCAGAAGCACAGGGGAAGTTGTAGGCAGCATTCAGGTGTGACAGAGGGCAAGGTACACAGCAAGGGACATCAGGAGTAGGTTACAAGATGGTACAACACAACACAGGAGAGTGTGTCGGGCAGGGCAGGGTGGTAGGAAACAAACAGGAGGAATAACGGTTGCAAGGTTTGAGACGACACTTGGGTGAGTCAAAATAGCAAATGTTTGAGGCCGCGGAAGGAGTTATGACTTACTCTTGTGTTCTACAGGTGAGTGTACTTCTCATGACGCCTTGCTCAGTGTTTCTCACGTGGAAAGAAGGAAACGTTATAATCATTATTTTGAGTGCTTCTCATTAATATCACAGTTATTATCACTGCTACTACTACTACTACTACTACTACTACTACTACTGCTGCTGATGATGCTGCTGCTGTTGTTGCTTACTAATACTAATGCTTACTAATACTAATGCTGTTGCTGCTGTTTACTGCTACTACGACTGCTACTACTACTACTACTACTACTACTACTACTACTACTACTACTACTACTACTACTACTAATAATAATAATAATAATAATAATAATAATTACTACTACTACTACTACTACTACTACTACTACTACTACTATTACTACTACTACTACTACTACTACTACTACTACTGCTACTACTACTACTACTACTACTATTATTACTACTACTTACTACTACTACTACTGCTACTACTACTACTACTACTACTACTACTACTACTACTACTACTACTACTACTGCTACTACTACTGCTACTACTACGCTTACTTCTACTACTACTGCTACTACTACTACTACTACTAGTACTGCTACTGCTACTACTACTACTACTACTACTACTAATAATAATAATAATAATAATAATAATACTCTTATTACTATTACTGCTGCTACTACAACCATCATTATCTTCTGCTAATGGTTTATCCTCAACAAAAGGTGACGAGGTCAAAACAGTATACAATGGAAGAATGCAAAATTGGTATGTAATTGAAAAATGTCTTTGTTGGTGGATGAGTGTTCCTCCATAACATGAATAACATAAATACTCAAATACATAACAAATAACAGTGTAGATACCTAATAACTACATGACACCATAATGAAAAATAAATTAAGTTTATATTCTCTATGTTTGTCACACAGGTCTTTTTTTTTCCCAATGCCCTTGTCCTTTCGACAACACACGCACACCAATCATAAACCTTCAACACAGAAACAAGATCACGAGGACAGTAGCTGACTCACAAATCACGCTGACCAACAACACACCTCGTCCTTCACTTCCATCCCCACCCACTGTACGCAGCTATACCATTAAACGATTCCTTCCTTCACATCACTCCAATGTTAAATACTGTATTTCTCCTTGCATCATTCTTAAACACTTCATTCCTCCTTCTTGCAACACCCTTAAACACTTCATTTTATCTTCCTTGCAACACCCTTTTATCTTCCTTGCAACACCCTTAAACACTTCATTTTATCTTCCTTGCAACACACTTAAACACTTCATTTTATCTTCCTTGCAACGCACTTAAACACTTAATTCCTCCTTCTTGTTACATTCTTAGACTCCATTGATCCTCCACTCGTATCTCTTAACTACACCCTTCATGAGACACCCTACTCTGCTCCACTGCCACACCCTCTTGCTCCTCTCTGATACTCAACACTGAGGCAGGGCAGCGTTAAAACACGTCAATCACACCCCAGCCTCCTGAGGGATTATCTCCGGTGTGTGTTTGTGTTTGCATGTAAGAGACTCGCGGGTGTCAGTGTGTTTGTGTTTCCTGCCAGCGCTTGGACGAGGCCCATCTGACGCCCTCACCTCAACCCCCGAAGAGGCCCTTTACTGTGGCATCACTGTGGCACTGCGAGGAGCATGAGCATGAGGGACACAAGGCTCAGAGGAGTGTGTGGAAGGGAGGCAAAGGTCGAGGGAAGTAGTGAGGAGGAGGAAAGAGGAACTGTTTGGCGGTGGGCTAGGAAGATGTATCGTTATTGACAGCGGTGGAGATTGGTTGGCTTGGAATGGCAGGTTTAATGGTGGTGGTAATGGTAATAGTAGTAGTAGCAGTAGTAGTAGTAGTAGTAGTAGTAGTAGTAGTAGTAGTAGTAGTAGTAGTAGGTGCTGCTGTTGCTGTTGTTACATTGGAGAAAATACTGGAATTTGCAATCTATCCTTTAGTTTAAGCCGCCTATATTCCCAGTACCCAGCCTCACCCTTCACTCTTACCGCACCTTCAACACCTCACCTCAGCACCTTTTCTAATGTTGATGCAGTCAAAGGTAACCAGCAAATATACTCTTTAGATTTACTTTCGCACCCTTAACCTCTCACTCTCGCTCACTCTTTCACTCACTCTCCCCTCATCCATCCTTCTACATCATCACCCCAAAAAGCACACACTCTTCACCCTGCCTCCTCTCACTCATGCCTTACACTTCCACCACCATAACACCCTAACACACTCTGGCGGTAAGTCTCAGCGGCCACCGTCGAGTCTCATGATGATTCAGGAAGACCCTCAGGACTCAGGGAGGAGGAAAACTTCTTTGGATCTTGTAGCCAATCCTCTCTCTCTCTATCTCTCTCTCTCTCTCTCTCTCTCTCTCTCTCTCTCTCTCTCTCTCTCTCTCTCTCTCTCTCTCTCTCTCTCTCTCTCTCTCTTTTCAGGACAATCCATATCCAATTTTAAGCTGTGTGTGTGTGTGTGTGTGTGTGTGTGTGTGGCTTCGACGTGTAAGTACGTGTGCCGACCTACGAGTATATTAAAGTGGGAAATTGTCAATCTTACCATCACAGCCTTCACGCAGAGAGGGAGGGAAGGAGGGAGGAAGGAGGGAAAGGAAAGAAAGGAGGGAAAGACACAGAGAAGATAATACAAGAAAAGGAAACATACGGAAAAAAGCAAGGAAGCAGAATTATGAGAGAGAGAGAGAGAGAGAGAGAGAGAGAGAGAGAGAGAGAGAGAGAGAGAGAGAGAGAGAGAGAGAGAGAGAGAGAGAGAGAGAGAGAGAGACGCAGAATGGCACAATATAAAGACAGGAAACAAAGGAAAGAAAAAATTTTAAAAATGGAGGGGAGAGGTATGAAGAGAAAGAGAAAAATGAATAATTGAAGAGAGGGAGAAAGGGATTGAGTAATGAATCGAACTGAAAATGGAAAAGAAAACAGAAAAGGAAGGAGGGGAAAAACAGAGAAAGGAGAAAAACAGGAGAGGTGAAAGGATCATGAAGTAAATCAAACAAGAGGCGAGAAAAGTAGGAAAAGAAAAAGAAAAGGATGGGAGGAAGAGACGAAAAAAAAAAGATGGAGCAGGAGGAGGAATGATAGGGAAAGTCAAACTAAAGACAAAAAGGAAAAGGAAAGAAAAAGAAAAGGAAATTAAAAATAGACGAAGGAAGAAGGAAGAAAGAGAAGAGGAGGATGAAGAAATATGTCAACAGTATCAACCACAGCAGACGAGGACAGATACAACTAACTGACACATCTGTCCTACAATTCCAGTGTGCCAGCCTCACCTCCAGTCCTCCCTCCCTATGCGTGTCCCGAGGCGCGTCCTGGAACTTTTGAGCCTATCTCACCTCTTAATGTTCCCTAAAAGTGGACCCAATACTTTCCACATAAGTAAGAAGTTAAGTATGGAAAAATGAAAGAAATAAGGAGGAAGGGAGGAAAGAAGGAAAGAAGGAATACAACAACACAACAACAACAACAACAACAATAACTACTACTACTACTACTATTACTACTATTGCTACTACTGCTACTACTTCTACTACAATACTAATACTAACAATAATAACGGCAATAGCAAGAGGGCAAGAGAAAAAAAAATCAGGCTGCTGGATACTGACAAAAAAAGAAGAAAAGTTTTGTGGGATATAAAAGAGCCATTGTACAAGAAGAACGAGGCAATTTAGTTTGTTTTTCTCCTCTACAGAGCAAAGTGTCCATAAAGACATGGGAATTTTTAACACCCACACACACATACGAGTACACACACACACACACACACACACACACACAACACACGGTCACAAACCGTCTTGACCTCATACGGGCAGGACGTGTGACCTTGGCGCTCTCGAGCAGCCTCGGCCTACTTGTTGGCCTTCCCCGCCCCCTAGTGATAGTGACCTCAGTTTGTTTTGTTTTTTTACTTTTCTGTTTTCAACTTTTAGCGTTTAGTTTGAGGCTCGATCTGGTGGGATTGTTGTTTTTGTGAACATTTGTAGCGAATGCGTGTGATACATAAAGAAAAATGA
>NC_087179.1:2661944-2759444 GCF_035594125.1 Scylla paramamosain
ACCATTTTTGTGAGCTTCTGTAGAAATTCTGAGCACTCCATAATTTTCCTTACTTGTGGTACAACGAAGATACCAGCTTTCACCTTTGCCTCTGAAAGCTTAGGAAAGAAGTCTTGAAAATATTTCAAGGCAGCAGATTCCTAGTCAAGAGCTGTAACAAACTGATTCATTAGACCCAGTTTGATGTGCAGTGGAGGATTTACCAATGGCTCATGCTTGATATTGTGTGCTCTCACTGTAGTGTCAGTCCTTGAAGGCCAGTTCTTTCTCTGGTAATGTACAGATCTGTCTCTACTGTTCTAAAGGCAAAGAAAACAGGGATTCTTGGTAAAACTTCCTTGCAGTCCCATCAAGAAAGTTACCATCTTGAAATCTCCAGTAACTTCCCAACAACACTTTCCCAGCCATATTTGTTGTAGTTCAAAGTTTCCAGTAGAATCTCTACACTGCTGTAATCTCCTTAAGATAAAAAGAATGAGCAAGAGGCAGACGTGGATACTTGTTTCCATTGTGCAGAAGTACAGCTTTCAGGCTTTTGGAGGAGCTGTCGATGAAGAGTCTCCATTCACAATGACAACAAACAAGCCTGATACATCATTGCAGTAGCACAGCCTGCCCTCCTTTGCAAAGAGCTTTAGAAATGTTTGTGATGTTTTCTCTGGCTGGCCACTTGCACACAATTACAAGACGAAGGTGAAATTTTGTTATATAGTGTAATCATTCTAGTAAAACCATACGCAATACACTAGAAAACACAATACACAACATCCTATAACTTAATATCAAAATGACACTAACATCCTACAAATCCTGTAAAGTTTCTTCCTTTTACCTTTAACAAATAATCAATCAAATAGATTTCCTAGACAAATTAAAAACACCAGTGTAGCTACATAAAACATCTTCATTTCCAACGTTTCGGCACACAGATTATGTCATTATAAAGGAAATGTGGACAAATAACAGCGTGCAATATATACATATATATGTATATATATATATATATATATATATATATATATATATATATATATATATATATATATATATATATATATATATATATATATATATATATATATATATATATATATATATATATATATATATATATATATATATTTATATATATATATATATATATATATATATATATATATATATATATATATATATATATATATATATATATATATATATATTCGTGTTTTGGCCGAAACACTCAAGCGGGAGGTTACTGCACTCCAGCACTTTTTTTCGTTAGTCGGGAGGGAAGAACGGGTAGTGAGAAGGCGAGGGACAAAATAGTTAAATCTAGAAAAGTAGCTAGCTCAGGGATGGTGAGAAATAGCTTAAGTGCTTACTACACAAACTGTAGAAGTATTCTGAATAAAATAGATTTGCTTAGAGGAATAGCGAGCGTAGAGAAATTTGATATCATTGCTTTAACTGAAACTTGGTTAGATATGTCAGGAAAAGTATTTAATTCAGAGGTTAAGATAGATGGGTATACAATGTTCTATAAAGATAGGGAAAACAGGAGAGGAGGAGGCGTCGCGTTATACGTTAGGGACACACTACAGTGTTGTATCAACAGTAGAATTAAAACAGATAACAAAGCAGAGTCGATATGGGTAGATATTAAAGAAGGACCGCAGTCAGTAGTACTAGGGGTAGTTTACAGACCACCGACCAGTACAGAGGAAATTAACACCTCACTGTGGCAGGAATTAAATAGAGCAGGCAGGTACAGTCAGGTATGTGTGGTAGGAGATTTTAATTTTAGGAATATCGACTGGATTCTGATGGTGGGTAACAAGGAAGCAGAGGAATTTCTTAAGGTAATTCAGGATATTTTTTTTAAAACAGGTAGTCGTAGAACCCACAAGGGGGAATAATATTCTAGATTTAATTCTTACTAGCAAGGAGGAAGCAGTCACGCAGGTAGAGGTTGGAGGACAGCTAGGTAACAGTGACCATAGGGAAATTAGGTACAATTTAGAATGGGAAGAAACAGTTAGAAACAAAAACACTAGTAAAATACCTGACTTTAGGAGAGCAAATTTTGAAGAATTAAAAAGGTACCTCCAAGGAGTGGACTGGCAAAGGATGCAGGGTGAGGTCAGGTCAGGGACGGAGTTCAGAGAGATAAGGCAGGATGAGAGAGGTGAGGTGAGGCGTGAGGGTGTAGGACAAGAGGAGGGAAGATGTGTCCGGAAAGGAGGAGGAAAGAGGAAGGAGGGAGCTAGGTGTGAGTATGTTGGAATGTAAGGTCATGCTGAAATGAGAGAGGTGAGGTCGAGGCGAGTAGATGAGGGAGTGGAGAGGATGGTTGGGGACGAGATGAGGGGACTAGGTGAAGTAAATGTAGATGAATTGTATAAATATTTCGTAGATAAAGTTCATACAGGTCAGTTAGCAAATATCCCGTATAGAACAATAAGATCACAAAAAAATGACCCTAAATGGATGACTGCTAGGTTAAAGCATTATATAGGGCGTAAGAGAAGTATATATAGGAGATTAAGGGCAGCTGAAGAAGTTTTAAGGACACAATATAATGAATTAGTTAGAACAGTCAGGAGGTTAACGAGGAAAGCTAAGGACAATTATGAATCAAAGGTAGCCAGCCAGGCGAAGACGGACCCCAAGGGATTTTATCAGGTATACAGGACGAAGAATAAGGATACTGTAGGTCCATTAAAGGCAGCAGATGGGGAGCTGGTTAGTTCTGGGGAGAAGATTAGTAAACTTCTGAATGATTATTTTTTAACTGTCTTCACCCAGGAAAACATGCAGGATATGCCAGATAGTGAACAGGTGTTTAGAGCAGATGAGAATGAGAAGCTGACAGATATTTCCATAACTGGGGAGATAGTGGAACAGGAGATAGATAGGCTAAAAAAAGTTCAAGTCACCAGGATCTGATGAAATATACCCCAGAGTACTTAAGGAATGTAAAGAGATTATTAGTGAGCCGTTAGTTTCTGTCTTTAGGAAATCATTGGAGTCGGGTGAGGTACCAGTAATGTGGAGGCAGGCTAATGTAGTACCCATCTTTAAGAAAGGAGATAAAACTTTAGCGTCTAATTATAGACCTGTCAGCTTAACTTCAGTTGTAGGTAAAATGTTAGAGTCAATAATAGCGAGGAACATTAGGGAACATTTAGACGAACATAACTTGATAAATCAGTCACAGCATGGCTTCACGAAGGGGAAGTCTTGCCTGACAAACTTGTTAAGTTTTTACAATAAAGTGTACGAGGCAGTAGATAATGGTGATAGTTATAATATCTTATATCTGGACTTTAGTAAAGCATTTGACAAGGTACCCCATCAACGGCTCCTGAGAAAGGTTAGGGCACACGGGATAGATGGGAAGGTGTTAGGCTGGATAGGGTCATGGCTTAGTGACAGGCGACAGAGAGTGGTAATAAACGTCTCGAAATCCGAGTGGGGTCATGTAATTAGTGTGGTGCCACAGGGATCAGTATTAGGGCCATTGTTATTTCTCATGTATATCAATGACTTGGATAGTGGAATTAGTAGTGATGTTAGTAAATTTGCGGATGACACAAAGATAGGTAGATTAATTAGGTCAGAATCGGATGCCATCGCCTTGCAGGCAGACTTAGATAGAATGAATGAATGGACGGATAGATGGCAAATGCAATTCAATATCAATAAATGCAAAGTGCTTAGCGTAGGTAGAGGAAACCCACACAATAGGTACACATTAGACAACCAAACTCTGGTAGGTACAGGGTACGAGAAAGATTTAGGAGTTATAGTTAGCTCTGAACTCTGTCTAGGGAAACAATGCATAGAAGCCACAAACAAGGCAAATAGGGTACTAGGATTCATTTTTAGGAGTGTTAAAAGTAGAAGGCCGGGAGTAATATTAAAGTTATACTTGGCGCTGGTCAGACTTCATCTAGACTACGCGGTGCAGTTCTGGTCCCCACATTACAGGAAAGATATAGGTCTATTAGAATCAGTACAGAGGAGAATGACTAAAAGGATACAGGGGATGAGGAGTATCCCTTACGAGGCGAGGTTGAAGCTGTTAAATTTACATTCTCTAGAGAGACGTAGGTTAAGAGGGGACCTGATATAAGTCTTTAAGTGGTATAAGGGTTATATAACAAGGGAGATGTAAGCAAAATTCTTAGGATCAGCAACCAGGGTAGAACAAGAAATAACGGGTTCAAGCTTGAAAAATTTAGGTTTAGGAAGGAGATAGGAAAAAATTGGTTCTCAAATAGAGTGGTAGATGAGTGGAACGGACTCAGTAATCATGTAGTTAGTGCTAGGACACTAGAGAGCTTTAAGAGAAGATTAGACAAGTTTATGGATGGGGATAGCAGATGGAAATAGGTAGGTGTGTTTCATACAGGGACTGCCACGTGTAAGCCTGGTCGCTTCTTGCAGCTTCCCTTATTTCTTATGTTCTTATGTTCTCATCATTGCATATAAAAATGCATAACAGCAAACTCTGTCAAAATAAACTGTATCAAGTATAAATAAGAGATAGGAGAGAGAGAGAGAGAGAGAGAGAGAGAGAGAGAGAGAGAGAGAGAGAGAGAGAGAGAGAGAGAGAGAGAGAGAGAGAGGGCGCATACAGCACGCAACTCTTCAGTCATCCTCTCTTCGATGCAGAAACATAAAACTGAATCCATGATCACCTTCTCCCTGCCTCCTTACTTCACCCTCTGCCCGCGCGCCTCACAGAAAAACCAAGAGGAGGAAAGGCGACGAAGACTCAACATTTCTTTATATCGCTTGTTCCTTCATCTCAAACGTTAAGGAATAAAGACAAAAATAAATAAAAATAAGATTTCATAGACAATAAAAGTAAAGACATAAATTCTTAACGTCTATTTTCAGCCTTTCTTGAAACGATCATTTGTGCACGTTAAGAAAAAGGGAAAGGCAAAAATCTTAGCACAAAATCTTCAGGAAGAAATAAAGAAAATATAAATGAAAAAAAAAAAAAGGAGAGAAAAACATCTCCGTCATGTTAGAACCATTTCAAGTTTTCTTTATACATATATATATATATATATATATATATATATATATATATATATATATATATATATATATATATATATATATATATATATATATATATATATATATATATATATATATATATATATATATATATATATATATATATATATATATATATATATTTTGTGTGTTTTTTTGTCACCACGAAGCTTGCTTTTTATAACTCTTATCCTCTCTCTCTCTCTCTCTCTCTCTCTCTCTCTCTCTCTCTCTCTCTCTCTCTCTCTCTCTCTCTCTCTCTCTCTCTCTCTCTCTCTCTCTCATTACACTAGTAAAAATAAATACAAATTGTCAGAGGTCTAAGACTATGGTATACATATATAGCTCTAGGCCTATCTATGGCAACTACTAAACATAATACATATAAAAAGTAGATACTAAATGTAATAAAAAACTAAATATATTATATAATATTAGCTCAAAATAGTAATAATAATTCAAATGCTTTACTAATACTAATACAAATAATAACAATTGTAATAATAATTCTAATAATAATATTGATAACACCGCACACAAGAACATTGTTTTCCAATTTCACTTTAACCACTCATTTACGCCCCTCTTGTACGCTTGTAGGCATGTGGAATGGTGTCAGCGTGTGGACTGCACCAGCCGATTCCACACGGGGTTGTACCGTTGCAGGAAGTAATGGAGGTGACTCGCAGTCCTCGCAAACGACACAGCTACAGTGAGATGGTGGTCACTTTGGCCGGTGGTACAGGTATTGTATGTGAGAATGCGGTAGGAGGCGTAGCGGAGCAAGGTGTGGCGTCTGTTGCCTGAGGGGCTTGTACATGTCGCACAGGTCCGCCACGTCCCACCGCTGCTGTAGGGATTGGAAGCTGTGTTGTTGGTCCTGGTCTCTCAGGTGCATCATCTTTTGTGCTCTGGCCTGGATCCTGTCAAGCTTGACAAAGTAGGAGGGTGGGCAGGATGAGCAAGTCAGGGGCGCGTACTCCATCACGGGCCTGACCTGGGTCCTGTAGAGGGACGCTATCCCTCGACCGTCGAGAATATTCCCGGCATATCGGACACAGCTTAGCTTCCATGCCGCATCCGCATCGCATTATATAGGTGGTGAAGGTTAGATCTGCGTCGACCTCCACTCTCAGGACGGAGATGGACTGGAAAGGCAGCCTCTTGCCTTCAAAGAAGATGGTTTGGGGGATGGGTGTCTTCTCGCCGTCTGGAAATGTGTAGGACTTAAGTCTTCTCAGAGGCGAGGATTATTTGCCAGCGCCTGCTCCATGATGCGATGCTTTGCAGGGCAACGTGTCTTGGCGGAGGATCCTGTAGCAGGTGAATGTGAGGGTGCAGTCGTCTGCCTACGCCTGAGAAACGGTGATCAGTTGCAGTATGTTGTTGAAATATACACACCACAACAGAGGCCCGAGGACACTGCCCTGAGGCACACTAGCATTGACAGGGTGTTGGGAGGATGACTGGCCATTGACTACTGTGTGAAGGATTCTGCCGTGAAGGAGGAGGAGGAGCAGTTCACCACACACGCCAAGGCTCCTCAGCTTGGTTGTCACTCCGTCACTCCTTTGTGCCACTCCCTGTTGAAGGCGACACCTATGTCTGAAGTGATGACAAATATCTCTCTCCCGCTGTCGATTGCGGTGCTTTACTTCGTAGAGCTTAGGAGTAGCAGATCGGCGGCCGATTTACCTTGCCTGAACCCAAACTGCCTTGAGTTGAAGAGGTGTTGGGCGTCAAGGAAGGCGGTGACTTTCCTCTTGATGAGAAAGTCTAAGGTCTTCTCCACCACGGACAGAGGAGAGATGGACCTGTAATCCTTTGGATCCGTCCTGCTAACCCTTTTTAATGTACAACCACCACTTTGGCCTACTTCCATAGTATTGGCCACGTCTGGGAGGCCAGGCATTCCCGGTAAAGCTGGGTGAATGAAGTGGCGAGCTCGGCTGCACACTGTTTCAATAGATAAGGATTGATATTATCTGATCCCAGAGACTTTTTGATGTCAGGCTTGCAGAGCATAGCTATCACATCCTTCGTGGTGATGTGCAGGGTGCCCAGTTCTGCAGTGGTCAGCCTTGGGATTCTGAGTGGAGTGCTGGCTGGGTCTGGAACACGCATTCTGATGGGGAAGTGGATCGATAGTAGCTCTGCCTTGTCCCTCCCTCTCGTCACAACCTCACTGCCCAGTGTGGTGAGTGGAGGCATGGTGCTATCAGTGGCCAGGCCCTGCTGCTACTTTACGGTGCTCCACCACTCCTTGCCGACACTCTGACCCGACAGCTTCGTGGTTAGGTCAGTCTTCCAACTCCGGATGTCGTCTGTCTGTGTTTTGGCCATGTTACGGCAGCCGGTTTCGTACACGTCAAGATTAGCTTGGGTGATGCTTGGCCTCAGTCTCCGCCAGGCCCTACTCTTCAGGTTTGCCGCCTCACGACAACGATATCCGAACCAGGGCTGGCCTCCTGGTCTTGATCTGTATGTCTGGCAGGGTACATACTTGTACTGGAGGGACAACAGGTGACTGGTGATGGCCTCCATCAGTTCGTTAATGGTGCTGGTGAGACGGTCTACCCAGTCTGTCTGGCTAATCTCGGCTATCAGTGTGTCCCAATCACCCCGCTACTAAGGCCAGTTGGTGCGCGATGGTGACGCATAACTATCCACCTTCATCTTCACCAATGTGAGGATACCCATGTGGTCAGATGACCCACGAAGCCGAATGGGCGGCAGGTGATGAATCCCTCTAGCAAGTCGGTGATGACTGGGTCGAATGAGGAGCCAGGAATGTGGGTTGGGAAATCAACGTGAGTGATGACCCTAAAATCTATTAGCAAGTCGTCGAAGGCTCTTGCCAAGAGGTGTTCATTGAGGTCACCAACGACAATGAGGCGTTTCCAGGCTCGCTGGTATAGTAGGGCATCCACGTTAGTGTGGAGAAATTGGAGAGCTTTCTTTTCCCAGCCACTGAGGACGGTAACAAACACATTTTTTTTTTTTTTAATGTAGGAGGGATACCGGCCAAGGGCAACAAAAACCTAATAAAAAAAAATCAAACTGAGATGCCACTCCTCAAATAGGGTCCGAGACGGTGGTAAAAAAATTGAAGGATAAGTGTCTTGAAAGCTCCCTCTTGAAGGAGTTCAAGTCATAGGAAGGTACAAATACGAGAGGAGAAAGGGAGGAAGGGATGATTGATTGAGAATATTTGTTAACTCTTGCATTAGAGAGGTTGACAGAATAGGGGAGAAAGAAAGAAGAAAGTCTTGTGCAGCGAGCAGCAGAGGTATACAGTTAGCAAGACCAGAGGAGGTGTTAGCATGAAAATAGCGGTAGAAGATAGCAAGAGATGCAACATTGTGGCAATGAGAAAGACGCTGAAGGCCGTCAGTTAGAGGAAAGGAGTTCATGAGACGAAAATTTTTTAATTCCACCCTGTTTAAAAGAATGGTATGAGTGGAACCTCCCATTTGCCAAAACGATAATTACTGCCGAAACGATAACTACTCCCAGTGAGGTCTAAAGCACTGTTCAGGGGATGCTGTGAACTTATCATTAAACCCAGCTGTGACCTTACTGAACGTTTCCCTTAGTGTCTCACAACACGAGGAGGCAGTCACAGCCTGCCCTCTAAAGACAACTCTTCCTCCACACAAAACTACAAGCACCTAATAACACACACACCCTTCACTCAAAAATTTTTAAATCATCATGGCGACTCCTACACCAGCCTCGGAGTCCCCATCTGGGGAGGGGACCATAAATGTCCCCAGGTCAGACTGCCTTTCTGTCGACGACCCTAATTGTCTTGACACCCACCTCAACTTTTTCTTCATAAACTCAGGTGTCTGAGGCAACTGACAGTAGTCCCTTTTCTGTTTCCTCCTACTTTCTCTATCCTCATTTTAGATCCAAAGCTGGATGCTGCGTTTATGTGCGCAATGACGTAACCTGCTCCCCTCCCCACGTTCTTGAATCTTCCGAGTTTTCCACTCTCATACTAAATTTATCTGTGCTGTATACCTCTCACCTAACTCCTCTGACTATAAGAAATTCTTTGACTACTTAACTTCAAAAGTGGAGCACATGAGAACCCTCTTCCCTTTTGCAGAGATCTCTATTCCTGGACACTTCAATGTTCACCACCAGCTTTGGCTTTCCTCTCCCTTCACTGACCATCCTGGTGAACTAGCCTACAACTTTGCTATCCTCCATGACCTAGAGCAATTGCTGCAACACCCTATTCGTATTCCTGACCGTCTTGGAGATAGGCCCAACATTCTTGACCTTTTCCTGACCTCTAATCCTTCTGCTTATGCTGTCACCCTTTCTTCTCCGTTGGGCTCCTCTGATCACAATCTCATATCTTTATCTTGTCCTATCGCTCCAATCCCTCCTCAGGATCCCCCTAAGCGAAGGTGCCTCTGGCGTTTTGCCTCTGCTAGTTGCGGTGACCTGAGGAGGTATTTTGCTGATTTTCCTAGGAACGACTACTGCTTCCGTGTCAGAGACCCGTCTTTGTGTGCTGAGCGCATAACAGAGGTGATAGTGTCTGGCATGGAGGCGTACATTCCTCACTCTTTTTCTCGTCCTAAACCTTCTAAACCTTGGTTTGACACAGCTTGTTCTCGTGCTATACATGATAGAGAGGTGGCCCACAAAAGATACTTAAGCCTTCTATCACCAGAATCTCATGCACTTTATATTTCTGCCCGGAACCATGCCAAGTCTGTTCTCCAACATGCCAAAAACTCCTTCACTAACAGAAAATGTGAAAACCTTTCAAGATCTAACTCCCCTTGTGATTTCTGGCGTCTAGCCAAAAATATCTCCAATAACTTTGCTTCTTCTTCTTTCCCTCCTCTATTTCAACCAGATGGCACCACTGCTATCACATCTATTTCTAAAGCTGAACTCTTCGCTCAAACCTTTGCTAAAAACTCTACCTTGGATGATTCTGGGCGTGTTCCTCTCTCTCCTCCACCCTCTGACTACTTCATGCCACCTATTAAAATACTTCGCAATGATGTTTTCCATGCCATCGCTGGCCTAAACCCTCGGAAAGCTTATGGACCTGATAGGGTCCCTCCTATTGTTCTCCGAAACTGTGCCGCCATGCTTGCACCTTGCCTAGTCAAAGTCTTTCGGCTCTGTCTGTCAACATCTACATTTCCTTCTTGCTGGAAGTTTGCCTACATTCAACCTGTTCCTAAAAAGGGTGACCGTTCTAATCCCTCAAACTACCGTCCTATTGCTTTAATTTCCTGACTATCTAAAGTTTTTGAATCTATCCTCAACAGGAAGATTCTTAAACATCTATCACTTCACAACCTTCGATCTGATCGCCAGTATGGGTTCCGTCAAGGCCGCTGTACTGGTGATCTTCTGGCTTTCCTTACTGAGTCTTGGTCATCCTCTTTTAGATATTTCGGTGAAACTTTTGCTGTTGCCTTTGACATATCAAAAGCTTTTGATAGAGTCTGGCACAAGGCTTTGATTTCCAAACTACCCTCCTGCGGTTTCTATCCTTTTCTCAGCAACTTCATCTCAAGTTTTCTTTCTGACCGTTCTATTGCTGTTGTGTTAGACGGTCACTGTTCTCCTAAATCTATTAACAGTGGTGTTCCTCAGGGTTCTGTCCTTTCACCCACTCTCTTCTTATTATTCATTAATGATCTTCTAAACCAAACTTCTTGTCCTACCCACTCCTATGCTGATGATACCACCCTGCACTTTTCCACGTCTTTTCATAGATGTCCAACCCTTCAGGAGGTAAACATATCACGCAGGGAAGCCACAGAACACTTGACTTCTGATCTTTCTAAAATTTCATATTGGGGCATAGCAAACTTGGTATTGTTCAATGCCTCAAAAACTCAATTCCTCCAATTATCAACTCGACACAACCTTCCAGACAACTATCCCTTCTTCTTCAGTGACACTCAACTGTCCCCCTCTTCTACACTGAACATCCTCGGTCTGTCCTTTACTTATAATCTGAACTGGAAACTTCACATCTCATCTCTAGCTAAAACAGCTTCTATGAAGTTAGGTGTTCTGAAATGTCTCCGCCAGTTTTTCTCACCCCCCCAGCTGCTAACTCTGTACAAGGGCTTTATCCGTCCATGTATGGAGTATGCTTCACATATCTGGGGGAGTTCCACTCATACTGCTCTTCTAGACAGGGTGGAATCAAAAGCTTTTCGTCTCATCAACTCCTCTAACTGACAGTCTTCAACCTTTCTCTCACCGCCGCAATGTTGCATCTCTACCTGTATTCTACCGCTATTTTCATGCTAACTGCTCTTCTGATCTTGCTAACTGCATGCCTCCCCTCCTTCCGCGGCCTCGCTGCTCAAGACTTTCTTCTTTCTCTCACCCCTATTATGTCCACCTCTCTAACGCAAGAGTTAAACAGTATTTTCAATCATTCATCCCTTTCTCTGGTAAACTCTGGAACTCCCTGCCTGCTTCTGTATTTCCACCTTCCTATAACTTGAATTCCTTCAAGAGGGAGGTTTCAAGACACTTATTCATCAATTTTTGACCACTGCTTTGACTCTTTTATGGGACTGGCATTTCAGTGGGCATATTTTTTTTTATTGGATTTTTGTTGCCTTTGGCCAGTGTCCTTCCTACAAAAAAAAAAAAAAATATGAATCATACTCCATACATGGACGAATAAGGCCATTGTAGAAAGTTAGCAGCTGCGGGGGGTAAGAAAAACTGAGACGTCTTAGAACACCTAATTTCATAGAAACTGTTTTAGCTAGAGATGTGATATGAAGTTTCCAGTGTATATTATAAGAAAAATGATAGACTGAGGATGTTCAGTGTAGAAGAGGGGGACAGTTGAGTGTCATTGAAGAAGTGGGGCTAGTTGTCTGGAAGGTTGTGTTAAGTTGATAGATGGAGTACCTTTTGTGGACCACCACTTTATCATGCATAGCACGAGAACAGGCTGTGTTAAGCCAAGGTTTGAAATGTTTATGTCCAGAAAACGAGTGAGGAATGTACGCCTTCATGCTAGATACTATCACCTCTGTAATGCGCTCGGATCATAGAGACGAGTCTGTGTCACGGAAGCAGTAGTCATTCCAAGGAATATCAGCAAAATATCTCTCCAGGTCCCCCCAACTAGCAGATGCAAAAAGCCAGAGGCACCTCCGCTGAGGGGGATCCTGAGAAGAGATTGGAGAGATAGGACAAGATACAGATATGAGATCGTGATCGGAGGAGCGCATCGGAGAAGAGAGAGTAACAGCATAAGCAGAATTAGAGGTTAGGAAAAGGTCAAGAATACTGGCCGTGTATGAAAGATGGTCAGGAATAGGAGTAGGGTGTTGCACCAGTTGCTCTAAGTCGTGGAGGATAGCAAACCTGAAGACTAGTTCACCAGGATAGTCAGTGAAGGGAGAGGAAAGTCAAAACTGGTCCCTCGTTAGTCGGGAGGGAAGAAGGGGTTGTGAGGTGAAAACGAAGGACAAATTTGTTAAATCTAGAAAGATAACTAGCTCATGGAAGGTTAGATATACCTTAAGTGTTTACTACACTTAAATGTAGAATTGCAGAATTGTAGAAGTTTTTTTTAATAAAGTAGACTTGCTTAGAGGAATGGCGTCTGTAGAGAACTTTGATATCATTGCTTTTACTGAAAGTTGGTTAGAAATGTCAGGAAAAGTATTTAATCCAGAGGTTAAGATAGATGGCTATATATTGTTCTATAAAGATAAGGAAAACAAGAGAGGAGAAGGCGTCGCTTTATACGTTAGGGACACAATACATTGTATTAACAGTAGAATCAAAAGATATAGCAAAACAGAGTCGATATGGGTAGATATTAAGGAAGGATCACAGTCAGTAGTACTGGGAGTAGTGTACAAGCCACTGAACAGTACAAAGGAAATTAACACCTCACTGTGGCAGAAAATAAATAGAGCAGGCAGGTACAGTCAGGTATGTGTGATAGGAGATTTAGATTTTAGGAATATCAACTAGAGTCTAATGGTGGGTAACCAGGAAACAGAGGAATTTCTTAATGTAATTCAGGATATTTTTTTAAACAGGTAGTCGTAGAACCCACAAGGGGGAGCAATATTCTAGATTTAAATCTTACTAACAGGGAGGAAGCAGTCACGCAAGTAGAGGTTGGAGAACAGCTAGGTAACAGTGACCATAGGGAAATTAGGCCACAATATAATGAATTAGTTAGAATAGTCAGTACGTTAACGAGGAAAGCTAAGGGCAATTATGAATTAAAGGTACCCAGCCAGGCGAAGACGGAACCCAAGGGATTTTATCAGGTATACAGGACGAAGAATAAGGATACTATAGATCCATTAAAGGCAGAAGATGGGGAGCTGGTTAGTTTTAGGGAGGAGATTAGTAAAATTCTGAATGAGTATTTTTTAACTGTCTTCACCCAGAAAAATATGCAGGATATGCCAAATAGTGAACAGATGTTTAGAGTAGATGAGAATGAGAAGCTGACAGATATTTCCATAACTAAGGAGATAATGAAACAGGAGATAGGCTAAAAGTTCAAGACGCCAGGGCCAGATGAAATATATCCCAGAGTACTTAAGAAATGCAAAGAGGTTGTTAGTGAGCCGTTAGTTTCTGTCTTTAGGAAATCACTTGAGTCTGGTGAGGTACCAGTAATGTGGAGGCAGGCTAATGTAGTACCCATCTTTAAGAGAGGAGATAAAACTTAAGCATCTAATTATAGACCTGTCAGCTTAACATCAGTTGTAGGTAAAATATTGGAGTCAATAATAGCGAAGAACATTAGGGAACATTTAGGCAAACATAGCTTGATAAATCAGTCACAGCATGACTTCACGAAGGGGAAGTCTTGCCTGACAAACTTGCTAAGTTTTTACAATAAAGTGTACGAGGCAGTAGATAATGGTGATAGTTATGATATCTTATATCTGGACTTTAGTAAAGCATTTGACAAGGTACCCCATCAAAGGCTCCTGAGAAAGGTTAGGGCACACGGGATAGATGGAAAGGTGTTAGGCTGGATAAGGTCATGGCTTAGCGACAGGCGACAAAGAGTTGCAATAAACTGTTCTAAATCCGAGTGGGATCATGTAATTAGTGGGGTGCCACAAGGATCAGTATTAGGGTCATTGTTATTTCTAATATATATCAATGACTTGGATAGTGGAATTAGTAGTGATGTTAGTAAATTTGCGGATGACACAAAGATAGATAGTTTCATTTGGTCAGAACCGGATGCCATCGCCTTACAGGCAGATTTAGATAGGATGAATGAATGGACGGACATATGGCAAATGCAATTTAATATCAACAAATGCAAAGTGCTTAGTGTAGATAGAGGAAACACACACATTAGGTACACATTAAATAACCAAACTCTGGTAGGTACAGGGTACGGGAAAGATTTAGGAGTTATAGTAAGCTCTGAACTACGTCTAAGAAAACAATGCATAGAAGCCAGAAACAGGGCAAATAGGGTACTAGGATTAATTTTTAGGAGTGTTAAAAGTAGAAGGCCGGAAGTAATATTAAAGTTATACTTGGCGCTGGTCAGACCTCATCTAGACTAAGCTGTGCAGTTCTGGTCCCCACATTACAGGAAAGATATAAGTCTATTAGCATCAGTACAGAGGAGAATGACTAATAGGATACATGGGATGAGTAGTATTCCTTACAAGGCGAGACTGAAACTGTTAAATCTACATTCATTAGAGAGACGTAGGTTAAGAGGGGACCTGATAGAAGTCTTTAATTGGTATAAGGGTTATAACAAGGGGGATGTAAGCAAAATTCTTAGGATCAGCAACCAGGATAGAACAAGAAATAACGGGTTCATGCTTGAAAAATTTAGGTTTAAGAAAGAGATAGGAAGAAACTGGTTCTCAAATAGAGTGGTAGATGAATGGAACGGACTCAGTAATCATGTTGTTAGTGCTTGAACATGAGGGAGCTTTAAGAGAAGATTAGACGGGTTTATGGATGGGGATAACAGATGGAAATAGGTAGGTATATTTCATACAGGGACTGCCACGTGTAGGCCTGGTCACTTCTTCCAGCTTCTCATATATCTTATGTTCTTATGTTCTTATGTTCTTAAAACTGGTGGTGAACAGTGAAGTCTCCAAGAATGGAGATCTCCGCAAAAGGGAAGAGAGTCAGAATGTGCTGCACTTTCAAAGTTAAGTAATAAAGTAATTACAGTCAGAGGGATTAGGTGAGAGCTATACAGCACAGATAAATTTAGTTTGAGAGTGACTCTGTAGTCGTAGCCAGATAGTGGAAAACTAGGAAAATTCAAGAGTGTGGGCACGAGAGTACGTTAAGTCACTGCGCAAATAAACGCAACACCCAGGTTCGTTTGAAAATGAGGATAAAGAAAGTAGGAGGAAACAGAAAAGTGGCTACTGTCAGTTGCCTCAGATATCTGTGTCTCAGTGAGGAAAAGAAAATGAGTTTTAGTAGAGGAGAGGTGATGTTCTACAGATTGAAAATCAGATATAAGACCTCGAATGTTATAAACGTTAATGAAGAAAAAGTTGAAGGGGGTGTTAGGACATTTAGTCAATACCAGAAAAGCAGTCCGACCTGGGGACGTTTGTGATTCCCTCTCCCGATGAAGACTTCGATGTTGGTGTAGGACTCGCCACGATAATTTTGAAATTTGAGTGAAGGGTGTGTGTGTAGTTAGGTGCTTGTAGTTTTGTCTGGAGGAAGAGAGTTGTCTTTAGAGGGCAGTATGTGACTGCCCCCTTGTATTTTGAGACACAAATAAAAACGTTCAGTGAGGTCAGAGCTAGGTTTAATGATAAGTTCACAGCACCTCCTAACCCAGTACCTTAGACCTCACTAGGAGTAATTGTCGTTTCGGGAGATGCCTACTACCTTCTCCATAGGAACATTGCTTTCCTGTTGTGTGCCCACACATTGAAAAACATGAGCTCCAGGTGCTCCGGCATGTCGACTTCCACCACCTGGACAGAGACACACACACACACACACACACACACACACACACACACACACACACACACACACAGAAAGTCTGAACCGTATCTCTCTGCAAACCAGTTGAAAGGACCTTTCTCGATACCCTTCAAGAACTTTCCCGAAGACTTCTATGCATGCTGAGTCAGCACTTGACTCACTTGTTGGTTTCCGCCGATCGCTTGAGGTATCTTGTGGCAGCGGCTCGCACCAGCACCTGCCAGTGTTAAGGCGAGGCGGTGAGGCGACGAGGGAACGGTGGGAGGGTCAGATGGAAGGAGGGAAGCAAGGAAGAGAGCCGTCTTTTACTTCCGGACAAACAAGGATTTAGGCGAACACCCTTTTAGTGGACACACTGCGATCACCTCCTCCTCCTCCTCCTCCTCCTCCTCCTCCTCCTCCTCCTCTTTTCCTCCTTTTCCTCTTTCAGGTTCTATATCCCATACAATGATTTTTTTTATACCACCTAGCTATGTGTGTGTGTGTGTGTGTGTGTGTGTGTGTGTGTGTGTGTGTGTGTGTGTGTGTGTGTGTGTGTGTGTGTGTGTTCGTGAATGTGTATATTTGTCTTTGTCTCCTCACGCACGCAACTATTTGGCACATTATGGTAAGGCGCATTACTTTCCCGGAGAAGGAAAATCACTGCCTTCATTACTTTTGCCGCTGAACAGCACACTGATTCATGCGCACCAAAGGAAGTGGAGTTCAGTATTTCTGTGCACTCAGCACTAATGGCTTGGTGGTGACTGTGTCCAGAACAATGCGGCACTTATCCACACATCGCTAACTCAGGAACGCAGTACATTTACACCAGTACATCAGTAACATTGCGTACAGTCACCTTCAATAAAACTTTCCACACAACACAACACTTAAACTATTTCTTTCTCTTACAGTGCATAGTTTTTCTCCTTTTCTCAATATTAGTATATTTTTCCTTATTTCATTTCAGTGTTTTTTTTTCCCCCTTATTCTACATATACCTAGCTTTTGTTTCTTCCTCACCCTAGATTTTTTCTTCTATACTTTGAGAGTCATGGTATTTTTTCCCTATCCCACTCTGTACTGAAGTATCTTTCCCTTACCCTGTAACAAGCAATTTATTCCCTCCTCGTCACTTCCTCTCCTTCCAGCATTGCCCTCATCGCGTGGGAGTTGCTCGCACGTCCCTAACTCAGAACACGAGTAAACGTTTTACCTCACATGGCATCTTGCTATTTTCTTTATCCTTAGCAAACTTTCTCAGGTTGAGTTATTTTGGGTGCTGAAAGAGAAGGAGGAGGAGGAGGAGGATGAAGAGGAGGACAAGGAGGAGGAAATAAGACAGTAGAGCAACAAGCAAGGAAGGCGAGGGGTGGAGAACAAGCAGGAAAAAGAAAAAACAAACAGAAAGATGCTGAGAGAGAGAGAGAGAGAGAGAGAGAGAGAGAGAGAGAGAGAGAGAGAGAGAGAGAGAGAGAGAGAGAGAGAGAGAGAGAGAGAGAGAGAGAGAGAGAGAGAGAGAGAGAGAGAGAGAGAGAGAGAGAGAGAGAGAGAGAGAGAGAGAGAGAGAGAGAGAGAGAGAGAGAGAGAGAGAGAGAGAGACATGAGAAAAAAAAGGGAGACAGACAAACAGACAGACAGACAGACAGAGAGACAGACAGACACTACTCGTATTCGAGACCATCTTGGGGATACGCTTTACATTCTTGACCTTTAATCCTTCTGCTTATGTTATTACCCTCTCTTCTCTCTTGAGCTCCTCCGATCACAATCTCATATCGGTATCTTATCCTATCGTTCCAATGTCTCCTCAGGAACCCCCTAAGCAGAGGTATTTTGCCTCTGCCAGTTGGGGAGACCTGAGGAGGTATTTTGCTGATTTTTCCTAGGAACGACTACTGCTTAGGTGTCAGAGACCTGTCTCTGTATGTCGAGCGCATAACAGAGGTTATAAGCGTATATTCCTCACTCTTTTTCTCGTCCTAAACCTTCCAAAATTTGGTTTAACACAGCCCGTTCTCGTGCTTTATATGAAAGAGAGGTGGCCCACAAAAGTACTTGAGCCTTACATCACCAGAATCTCATGTCCTTTATATTTCTGCCCAGAACCATGCCAAATATCTTCTCCAACTAGCCAAAACCTCCTTCATTAATAGAAAGTGTCAAAATCTTTCAAGATCTAACTCCTCTCGTGACTTCTGGCACTAGCCAAAAACATTTCCAATAACTTTGCTATCTATTCTTTCATTTCCTTTACTTCAACCAGATGGTGCCACTGCTATCACATCTATCTCTAAAGCTGAACTCTTTGCTCAAACCTTTGCTAAAAACTCTACCTTGGACGATTCAAGGCTTTTTCCATCCTCTTCTCCACCCTCTGACTACTTCATGCTACCTATTAAAATTCTTCGCAGTGATGTTTTCCATACCCTCGTTGGCCTAAATCCTAGAAGGCTTATGGACCTGATAGGGCCCCTCCTATTGTTCTCCGAAATTGCGCCTCCGTGCTTGTACCTTGCTTTGTCAAACTCTCTCAACTCTGTCAACATCAACCTCTTCTTCTTGCTGAAAGTTTACCTACATTCAACCTGTTCCTAAAAAGGGTGACCGTTCTAATCCCTCAATCTACCGTCCTGTTGCTTTAAATTCCCAAAGTTTTTTTTTTTTTATCTATCTTCAAAAGGAAGATGTTAAACATTCATCACTTCACAACCTTTTACTTGATCGCTAATATGGGTTCTGTGAAGGCCGTTCTACTGTTTTTTTTTTTCTGTTTTTTTCTTACTGAGATTTTTTACAGACTTTGGTAAAATTTTTTTGTTGCCTTAGACATATCAAAAAGATTTTGATAGAGTCTGGCACAAAGCTTTGATTTCCTTCCAAACTACCTCACTACGGCTTTTATCCTTCTCTCTGTAACTTTATCTCAAGTTTCTTTTTTGACCGTTCTATTGCTACTGTGGTAGACGGTCACTGTTCTTCTCCTAAATCTTCTAACAATGGTGTACCTCTGGGTTCTGTCCTGTCACCCCACTCTCTTATCATCAATGATCTTCTAAACCAAACTTCTTGTCCTATCCACTCCTGCGCTGATGATACCACCCTTCAATTTTCCACATTTTTTTCGTAGACGTCCAACCCTTCAAGAAGTAAACAGTTCACGCAGGTAATGTTCCATCTCTTGCTATCTTCTACCGCTATTTTGATGTCACCTGCTCTACTGATCTTGCTAACTGCATACCTCTTCTCCTCCAGATGCCTCGTTGCTTCTTTCTCTCACCCTTATTTTGTTCACCTTTGTAATGCAAGAGTTAACCAGTATTTTTAATCATTCATCCTTTTCTCTGGTAAACTCTGGAATTTCCTGCCTGCTTGTATATTTCCACCTTCCTAAGACTTGAACTTCTTCAAGAGGGAGGTTTCAAGACTTCAGTTTCTGACTACCGCTTCGGATCCTATTCGGGGACCGGCATGTCTGTGGGCTTTTTTTTTTTTATTGGATTTTGTTTTGCCCTTGGCCGGCGCCACTTCTCCATAAAAAAAAAAAAAGCACAATGCGAATATTAACAATGCACAATGAACTGTTTTCTTTATGTTTTTCTTTAGTGACTGTCACCTTCAGTGAACTTTTTCCCTATCAATTCCGTTGCCCTTGGCCAGAATCTCTAATACATAAACAAAGCCTCCCCCTAACCTATCATTGGAGCTGCAGCTGATATGCACCACGAGAGTGTTCATGGTCGTGGAGTGAACGTGCGCGAGACGTAATAGAAATGTGGAATGATAACAAATTGCTTTATATTTCGTCTCGTTCAACAGTTCCTCATCATAACTGCAGTGGGCATACACTGCTCTGGTGTTCAGGATCGTGGCGGAGTGAACGTGTGCGAGACGTAATAGAAATATGGAATGGTAATAATACTTAATGTTGTGTATACCATGATAGTCTCTCTTTTTTTAGGATACATAGCATTTTTTTATATTTCATGTTTCATTTCCTGTATCGTCATCTTCACGCTACACAGACATGCCAGGCACACCAAATAAAGATTCCATGTCGTAAGAACCTAAATACATTAATTTGAACAGGAATTCAGCTTACGCCATGCTCTGTTTGCAGAAAAAAAATGTTTTAATTTCGCAGCTTCAGTTTACATTTTTTTTTCTATCTTCATCATTATTATTTCTGAGCCTGTTTCTCATAAGAACAATAATTATTGTTATAAGAAACGTTCACACACGATCACCATTTGTCGTCTTTCCAAAGTGTCATGCAATACAGACCATGAAGACAGACAAACAGTCACGATCACCAAACAGTCACAAAGAACACAGCCGTATCCGATTCCTGTCCTCTCCCTCCTGCTTCACGTGGACACCGTAACTCGTGCCGCCGTGACTTTCAGTGCACGCACCGCTGCCTTCCTGCCTGCGAGAGAGAGAGAGAGAGAGAGAGAGAGAGAGAGAGAGAGAGAGAGAGAGAGAGAGAGAGAGAGAGAGAGAGAGAGAGAGAGAGAGAGAGAGAGAGAGAGAGAGAGAGAGAGAGAGAGAGAGAGAGAGAGAGAGAGAGAGAGAGAGAGAGAGAGAGAGAGAGAGAGAGAGAGAGAGAGAGAGAGAGAGAGAGAGAGAGAGAGAGAGAGAGAGAGAGAGAGAGAGAGAGAGAGAGAGAGAGAGAGAGAGAGAGAGAGAGAGAGAGAGAGAGAGAGAGAGAGAGAGAGAGAGAGAGAGAGAGACGCCTTTTCTCCCAGTTCCCATCAAAACAAAGGATTGCCTCATCTAGCCTAAAGCGGCAACTAGTCCACACCTAGTCAGCACTGAGTGAGAAGCTAGCGACTTGGCAAGATTAACCAGGAAACTCACTTCACCAGCAGAGAAAACACAACTAATGACTGGTGCCTCTGCCGCACTGACGAGGCGAGACGAGGGGAGACGGAGAGACGCTGTGCAGGCTCTCTCTCTCTCTCTCTCTCTCTCTCTCTCTCTCTCTCTCTCTCTCTCTCTCTCTCTCTCTCTCTCTCTCTCTCTCATCTCCCTCCTTCCCTCACGCACTACATCAAACTCAGGAACGTCTCCCCGCCAGTCACCCTCCATGCGTGTATCCTTCCTCCATTTCGTGTCGAAACGTGAGGTGGTTTTTAAGTAAGACCTGAGACAACGGCGATGAGAGCTTGACGAGCGGCGGGTGGCAGGCATGATGAGGAAAGGGCAGCTGCGGGTGGCAGGCAGGGTGAGGGAAGGGCAGTGGTGGGTGGCAGGCAGGGTGAGGGAAGGGCAGCGGCGGGGGAAAATGGCCTCCTGAAACACACACTGGGAAAAGGGAGAAGCGAGATGCGTCAGGCGAGGAATGTAGACGCATGCAGGACGCACAAGTCAGGATATATAATGAATTGCAGGAACGCACCAGACGCAAAAAAAAAATATATAAATCATGGAGGATTTTGTCCCCATGAACATACTGGAGGAAGAATGAGAGAAAATTCAAACTCGGGGAAAGAGTTAAAGACAAGGGTTCACGCAAAGAGAAAGAATAAGAACTGGCACCCGAAGCAAGAAAAGAGAAAACGGACACTGGGCTGACCTTTAATGAAATCGATGGCCTGCTCGAACCGTACGTGTCCTTGTCGCAGTCGTCCAGGATGTGAGCGCCGAGCCTCACGCCGGGGATGAAGTCCACCTGGTCACTGATGAAGTCCAGGGTGTAAAGCATCGCCTCGACGGCCTGCACACCACCCTGCGGCATAATGGGGCCGCACACCATATCGTTTTGTCGCTCATGCACCATCATCAAGCCGCCGAGGATCAAGTCACCGTCCATCGCCACCACTTTCCTATCCGGCCACGTCACGTTCAGCCCTGCCACCGCTCGACTCTGCCTTGTCCTCCACAAACTGCGTGTTCCCTCCAGCGGAAGGCCGTGGAGGAGCTCCAGGCAAGAGGTGCTTTAGGGCATGACTGGGGCCGCGAGTTGGAGGAGTAAGCCCGTGAAGAGGGGGAGGTAAGGGATGAGCGGAGGCCCAGAGAGGCAGGACAGGGTGTGGATGGAAGGCATTATGGTAATGATGGTAAGGTTAGGAAAAAAGAAAGCTAGTTATGGAAAAGGAAGAGGAGGAGGAGGAGGAAGAGGAAGAGGAGGATGAACAAGAATGAAGGGAGTAGTTTTGGTGTTGGCGGCGGCAGCTGCGGCGAAGACAAAGGAGGTGGAGGTAGTGGTGGTGGTGCCGGCTGAGAATCTTTTTCAAATTGTATTTTCTTTAATCTTCGTTAAACTTATTTTCTTTTATTCCCCACAAAGGAGAAAAGTGGCGGCAGCTTCTTCAGTGCTCCTCCTTCCCTCAGACGCGCCCATACAACTTCACTCTCCTCAAAAGGTCTGCACTCAACAGTCACTGCCTCGCCTGTCGTGCCCAACCTGACACGCCCTGCCATTACTGCGTCTGTCCTCGAAAACACAAAAAAAGAAAAGTTTATTCTCTCTCTCTCTCTCTCTCTCTCTCTCTCTCTCTCTCTCTCTCTCTCTCTCTCTCTCTCTCTCTCTCTCTCTCTCTCTCTCTCTCTCTCTCTCTCTCTCTCAAACAAAAATCCTCGATAAAATAACAAACCTGACACAATAATGGAATGTCGCTTTATGGCTAAAAAACAAACATGACTTTATATATTTCTTCTCGCGTTAGAAAGCACATACACTCACACACGATGGCATTCTCTTTGTCAAACTGTATACTTACGATACTGTGCGAGAGCTATGTTCCGTATTTTTTTTTTTTTTGTAAAGTCTGAGCTTCCAAATAAATATTCTATTGAATTTTATATATAATGTTCTATATTCACAGAGAGAGAGAGAGAGAGAGAGAGAGAGAGAGAGAGAGAGAGAGAGAGAGAGAGAGAGAGAGAAATGAGAAGACCGCAAACTGGAGCATTCTGCTAACATGAATGATCATGATTATTCTCTCTCTCTCTCTCTCTCTCTCTCTCTCTCTCTCTCTCTCTCTCTCTCTCTCTCTCTCTCTCTCTCTCTCTCTCTCTCTCACATCCAGTCACCCACACATGTTCCTCCAACATCCAAATACGCCACCCTCGCCACAAACATCACCCATTTCCCTCCCTGCCACCTCCAAAATCCAACACACGAATCAGGTCCTGCCCGTCGCCCACACCACCTGGCAGGGACGCGGCGATAAGGCATTTTTTTTTTTTTTTTATATATATATATAAGAGGGGCACCGGCCAAGGGCAACAAAAATTGCAGTAAGAAAAAAAAAAGCCCACTGAGGCGCTGGTCCCCAAACAGTCGAAAGCGTTAATAAAAAATACAGGATAAGTATCTTGAAAAAAGTTCAAGTTATATGAAGGTGGAAATACAGAAACAGGCAGGGAGTTCCAAAATTTACCAGAGAAAGGGATGAATGATTGAGATTTCTGGTTAACTCTTACATTAGAGAGGTGGACAGAATAGGGTTGAAAGAAAGAAGAAAGTCTTGCGCAGCGAGGTCGCAGGAGGAAGGGAAAAATGCAGTTAGCAAGATCAGAAAAGCAGTTGCCATTAAAGTAGCGATAGGAAATAGCAAAAGATGCAACATTGCAGCAATGAGAAAGAGGCTGAAGACGGTCAGTTAGAGGAGAAGAATTGATAAGAAGAAAAGCTTTTGATTCCACCCTGTCTAAAAGAGTGGTATGAGAGGAACCCTCCATATATGTCGGAGAGGTGTTCGTTACTCCTCAATTAATGGAAAGGAAGGAGGTGGCTGTCCTGGACACTGGAAGGAACGCTGTGTTCCTGGTGGGTATTTCAGAATGGCAAGAAGTGTTCACTGCCATTATGATTCAACATTTTATTGTATTTCCATGTTCGATATTTTCAGTTATAAAATAAAAAGAACGGTGATGAAAATTTATCTAGCAGGTAGCAGGTTTTTTTAAAGTGAAAATGAACCATCATTTGGTGTATGTGTGTGTGTGTGCGTGTGTGTGTGTTTCCCATTCCGGTCCTCACTTATGTCTGTCTCACCTTCCGCTATGCACAGCAACTGAAACAGGAGTGTCGCCACGCTGACTCATGCACTGTGGAACACGGGCCAGTGAGGTGCTGAACAACATCACGAAACACATGGGCACAGCAGCGTTCATTTCGAATTTCATCGTTCTCAGGAGGAATGTCTACACATGTCGACTCTCTCTCTCTCTCTCTCTCTCTCTCTCTCTCTCTCTCTCTCTCTCTCTCTCTCTCTCTCTCTCTCTCGCTCTCTCTTTCTCTCATGTGCCCAGTTTCATTCTAAACACAAATACTATAAGGAGCTGAAAATTCATGAGGGCGTTACTCAATTTAACATACAATTCCAGTCGACTAACCTTCCCAAATATACACCGTCGATCTTCCACTATAGGGAAGCATTAAAGCTCAAGGGTAACTGGCGCGGTGGGGCAAGGTAGCTCTGAGTGTTGCCTGAGGCGAATAGGCAGGCGAGGGGCAGTAGCATGCAATTCATTCTCTCCTCGCGTTAACTTTCCAAGTCACTGATATATATATATATATTAAAAACAACAATAGCTCTAATACTAATCCCTCTGGCACCACACTAATTATTTGATCCCACTGGGATTTGGAGTCGCTTATTACATTTCTCTGTCGCCTGTCGCTTAGCCACATTATCCAGTCTAACACCTTTCCATCTATCCCATGCACCCTAATCTTTCCCAATAGCTTCCGATGGGGTACCTTATCAAACGCTTTACTAAAGTCCAGATATAGGATGTCATAACTATCACCATTATCTGCCGCCTTGTAAGTCTTACTGTAAAAACTTAAGTTCGTCAGGCAAGGCTTCCCCTTCGTGATTTATCAAGCTATGTTTGTCTAAATGTTCCCTAATGTTCTTCGCTATTACGGACTCCATTATTTTACCTACAACATAAATTAAACTGACACGTCTATAATTAGACGTTAACGTTTTATCTCTTTCTTAAAGATGGGTACTACATTTGCCTGTTTCCACATTACCGGTATCTTACCTGACTCAAGTGATTTCCTAAAGACAGACACTAATGGTTCACTAATAACTTCTTTGCATTCCTGAAGTACTCTGGGATATATTTCATCTGGTCGTAGTATCTTCAACTTTTTCAACCTATGTATCTCCTGTTCCACTATCTCCTTAGTTATGGTAATTCTGAGCTTTTCATTATCTTCTGCTCTAAACAGTTGCTCACTATTTGGCATTTCCTGCATGTTCAGAATTTTACTAATCTCTTCCCCAGAACTAACCAGATCCTCATCTACTGCTTTTAATGGACTTATTGTTTCTCTGTTCTTCTTCCTATTTTCCTAATAAAATCCCTTGGGGTCCGTCTTCGCCTGGCTGGCTGCCTTTAATTCATAATTGTTTTCAGCTTTCGTCGTCAGCCTCCTGACTGTTCTAACTAATTCATTATATATTGGTCTTAAAACTTCTTCTCCTGCCTTTAATCTCTTATATATACTTTTCTTCCGCCCTATGTAGTATTTTGATCTAACAGTCATCCATTTAGGGTCATTCTTCTGTGATCTTATTGCTCTATAAGGGATATTTGCCAACTGTCCTGTATGTAATTTATCAACGAAATATTTATACATCTCACCTACATTTACTTCCCCTAATTTTCTCATTGACCTGACCTGACTCATGAATCAGGTCATGAATAATGACCTGACTTTCCAACATACACATATCTCCCCCTCTCTCACTCCTTCAATCCTTCCGGGCACTTTTCCCAACCTTCTGCCCTTCACCCTCACATCTCCCCTCACCTCCCTTACCCTGCCTTATCTCTCTCAACTCCATCTTGAATCTTACCTCCCTCTGCGTCCATTGGCAATCAACTCCTTGGAGGTACCTTTTTAATCCCTCAAAATCTGGTTTTCTAAAGTCAGGTATTTTACGATGCTTTTTTTTTTTTTTTATAGTGTTTTTGCTTCTAAAAGTTTCCTCCCATTTCAATTTACCTAATTTCACAATGGTCCCAGTTACCTAGCTGTCCTCCAACCTCTACCTGGGTAACTGCTTCCTCCCTGTTAGTTAGAATTAAATATAGGATATTATTCACCCTTGTGTGTTCTAAGATTATTAAAAAATATATATCCTGAATTACCTTAAGAATTTTCTTTGCTTCACTGTTACTCACCATCAGGCTCCAGTCGATATCCTAAAATTTAAATCCCCTAACCCATACCTGACTGTACCTGCCTACTCTATTTATTTCATGCCATAGTGAGGTGTTAATTTCCTTTGTACTGTTCGGTGGCCTGTATACTAATCCCAGTACTACTGACTGTGATTCTTCCTTAATATCTGTCCTTATCGACTCTGTTTTGGTATCTGTTTTATTTCTACTGTTAATACAACATTGTAATGTGTGCCCTAACGTACAGTGCGACACCTCCTTTCTTGTTTTCCCTGTCTTTATAGAATAGTGTATAACCTCTGGATTAAATACTTTTCTTGGCATATCTAACCAAGTTTCTGTTAAAGCAATATTATCAAGGTTCTCTACACACGCCATTCCTCTTGGCAAGTCTTTTTTATTCAGAATACTTCTACAATTAGTGTAGTAAACTTAAGTTATTCCTCGCTTTCTCTGAGCTAGTTACCTTTCTAGATTTAACTAGTTTGTCCTTTACTTCGTCCTCACAACCCTTTCCTTCCTCTTGACTGATGAAAAAAGCGCTGGAGAACAGTTACCTCCTGTTCGAGTGTTCCGGCAAAAACCCGAACACTGCTCACTAAACACGTGCGTTCCACGTCTGTTTGGACAGGATTAGGGACATTGGACAGGATTAGGGACATTGGACAGGATTAGAGACAAGTTGGATAGGATTAGTGACAAGGGAGGGATCCCCGTGGTATGTGGAGTCTTGTCGAGGAGGGGAGTTGGTGCTGAGTGGCTGTCCAGGGCTATTACAGTGAATCGCAGGCTCGCGAATCATTGTAAGATGGATGGACGTTCATCGACAACTGGGATCTCTTCTATGGTAGGGACACCTTGTACGCCAGGGATGGAGTGCATTTGTCACGCCAGGGTGTTCGTGTTTTGGCCGAAACACTCGAGCGGGAGGTAACTGCACTCCAGCGCTTTTTTCGTTAGAAGGGGTTGTTAGAAGAAGGCAAGGGGCAAATTAGTTAAATCTAGAAAGGTAGCTAGCTCAGGGAAGGTGAGAAATAACTTAAGTGTTTACTACACAAACTGTAGAAGTATCCTGAATAAAATAGACTTGCTTAGAGGAATAGAATGTGAAGAGAAATTTGATATCATTGCTTTAACTGAAACTTGGTAAGATACGAGTATGTCAGGAAAAGTATTTAATCCAGAGGTTAAGATAGATGGTTCTACAATCTTCTATAAAGATAGGGAAAACAGGAGAGGAGGAGGCGTCGCGTTATACGTTAGGGACACATTACACTGTTGTATTAACAGGAGAATTAAAACAGATAACAAAGCAGAGTCGATATGGGTAGATATTAAGGAAGGATCGCAGCCAGTAGTACTAGGGGTAGTTTACAGACCACCGACCAGTACAAAGGAAATTAACACCTCACTGTGGCAGGAATCAAATAGAGCAGGCAGGTACAGTCAGGTATGTGTGGTGGAAGATTTTAATTTTAGGAATATCGACTGGAGTCTAATGGTGGGTAACATGCAAGCAGAGAAATTTCTTAAGGTAATTCAGGGTAATTCTTTTTTAAACGGGTAGTCGTAGAACCCACAAGGGGGAATAATATTCTAGATTTAATTCTTACTAACAGGAAGGAAGCAATCACGCAGGTAGAAGTTGGAGGACAGCTAGGTAACAGTGAAAATAGGGAAATTAGGTACAACTTAGAATGGGAAGAAACTTTTAGAAGCAAAAACACTAGTAAAATACCTGACTTTAGGAGAACAGATTTTGAGGAATTAAAAAGGTACCTCCAAGGAGTGGACTGGCAACGGGCAGGGACGGAGTTCAGAGAGATAAAGCAGTATGAGAGAGATGAGGTGAGGCGTGAGGGTGTAGAACAAGAGGAGGGAAGATGTGTCCGGAAGGGGCGGAGGAAAGAGGTCAGAGACGGAGTTCAGAGAGATAAAGCAGGATGAGAGAGATGAGGTGAGGCGTGAGGGTGTATAACAAGAGGAGGGAAGATGTGTCCGGAAGGGGCGGAGGAAAGAGGAAGGGGGAGATAGGTGTGAGTATGTTGGGATGTCAAGTCATGCTGAAATGAGAAAGGTGAGGTAGAGGCGAGTAGATGAGGGAGTGGAGAGGATGGTAGGGGCCGAGATGACGGGATTAGGTGAGGTAAATGTAGATGAACTGTATAAATATTTCGTAGATAAAGTTCATACAGGTCTGTTAGCAAATATACCGTATAGGTCAATAAGATCACAGAAAAAAATGACCCTAAATGGATGACTGCTAAGTTAAGGCAGCAAGAGAAGTATATATAAGAGATTAAGGGCAGGTGAAAAAGTTTTAAGGTCACAATATAATGAATTAGAACAGTCAAGAAGTTAACGAGGAAAGCTAAGGGCAATTATGAATTAAAGGTAGCCAGCTAGACGAAGACGGACCCCAATGGATTTTATCAGATATACAGAACGAAGAATAAGGATACTATAGGTCCATTAAAGGCACCAGATGGGGAGCTGGTTAGTTCTGGGGAGAAGATAAGTAAACTTCTGAATGAGTATTTTTTAACTGTCTTCACCCAGGAAAACATGCAGGATATGCCAGATAGCGAACAGGTGTTTAGAGCAGATGAGAATGAGAAGCTGACAGATATTTCCATAACTAGGGAGATAGTGGAACAGGAGATAGATAGGCTAAAAAAGACACCAGGACCAGATGATTTTTTTTATTTATTTATTTTTATTTTCTTTTTTATGTAGGAAGGACACTGGCCAAGGGCAACAAAAATCCCCACCCCCCCTCAAAAAAAATGCCCACTGAAATGCCAGTCCCAAAAAACGGTCAAAGCGGTGGTCAAAAACTGATAAATAACTGTCTTGAAGCCTCCCTCTTGAAGGAATTCAAGTCATAGGAAGGTGGAAACACAGAAGCAGGCAGGGAGTTCCAGAGTTTACCAGAGAAAGGGAACAATGATTGAGAGTACTGGTTAACTCTTGCGTTAGATAGGTGGAGAGAATAGGGGTGAGAAAAAGAAGAAAGTTTCGTGCAGCGAGGCCGCGGGAGGAGGGGAGGCATGCAGTTAGCAAGATCAGAAGAGCAGTTAGCATGAAAATAGCGGTACAAGACAGCTAGAGATGCAACATTGTGGCGGTGAGAGAGAGGCTGAAGACAATCAGTTAGAGGACAGGAGTTGATGAAACGAAAAGCTTTTCATTCCACCATGTCTAGAAGAGCAGTATGAATGGAACCCTCCCAGTCATGTGAAGCATACTCCATACATGACGGGTATGGCCCTTGTACAGAATTAGCAGCTGGGGGGGGGTGAGAAAAACTGAAATGTTTACCTCCTGAAGGGTTGGACGTCTATGAAAAGACGTGGAAAAGTGCAGGGTGGTATCATCAGCGTAGGAGTGGATAGGACAAGAAGTTTGGTTTAGAAGATCATTAATGAATAATAAGAAGAGAGTGGGTGACAGGACAGAACCCTGAGAAACTTGAGATGAAGTTACAGAGAGAAGGAAAGAAGCCGTAGGAGGGTAGTTTGGAAATCAAAGCTTTGTGCCAGACTCTATCAAAAGCTTTTGATATGTCCAAGGCAACAGCAAAAGTTCACCAAAATCTCTAAAGGAAGATAAGCAAGAATCAGTAAGGAAAGCCAGAAGATCACCAGTACAGCGGCCGTGACGGAACCCATACTGGTGATCAGAAAGAAGGTTGTGAAGTGGTAGATATTTAAGAATCTCTCCTGTTCAGGATAGATTCAAAAACTTCAGATAGGCAGGAAATTAAAGCAATAGGACGGTAGTTTGAGGGATTAGAACGGTCACCCTTTTTTAGGAACAGGTTAAATGCAGGCAAACTTCCAGCAAAAAGGAAAGGTAGATGTTGACAGACAGAGCGGAAAGAGTTTGACTAGGCAAGGTGCAAGCACGGAGGCACAGTTTCGGAGAACAATAGGAAAGACCCCATCAGGTCCATAAGCCTTCCGAAGGTTTTTGCAAAGGTTTGAGCGAAGAGTTTAGCTTTAGAAATAGATGTGATAGCAGTGGTGCCATCTGGTTGAAACAGAGGAGGGAAAGAAGAAGTAGCAAAGTTATTGGAGATATTTTTGGCTAGATGCCAGAAGTCACTAGGGGAGTTAGATCTTGAAAGGTTTTGACACTTTCTGTTAATGAATGAGTTTTTGGCTAGTTGGAGAACAGACTTGGCATGGTTCCGGGCAGAAATATAAAGTGCAAGAGATTCTGATGATGGAAGGCTTAAGTACATTTTGTGGGCCACCTCTCTATCATGTATAGCAAGAGAACAAGCTGTGTTAAACCAAGGTTTAGAAGGTTTAGGACGAGAAAATGAGAGAGGAATGTACGCCTCCATGCCAGACACTATCACCTCTCTTATGCGCTCAGCACACAAAGACGGGTTCCTGACACGGAAGCAGTAGTCATTCCAAGGAAAATCAGCAAAATACCTCCTCAGGTCCCCTCATCTGTGTGGAGGCAGGCTAATGTAGTACTCATCTTTAAGAAAGGAGATAAAACTTTAGTGTCTAACTATAGACCTGTTAGGTAAAATATTAGAGTCAATAATAACGAGGAACATTAGGGAACATTTAGACAAACATAGCTTAATAAATCAGTCACAGCATGGCTTTGCGAAGGGGAAGTCTTGCCTGACAAACTTGTTAAGTTTTTACAATAAAGTGTACGAGGCAGTAGATAATGGTGATAGTTATGATATCTTACATCTGGACTTTAGTAAAGCATTTGACAAGGTGCCTCATCAAAGGTTCCTGTGAAAGGTTAGGGCACACGGGATAGATGGGAAGGTGTTAGGCTGGATAGGGTCATGGGTTAGTGACAGGCGACAAAGAGTTGTAATAAATAGCTCGAAATCTGAGTGGGGTCATGTAATTAGTGGGATGCCACAGGGATCAGTATTAGGGCCATTGTTCTTTCTAATATATATCAATGACTTGGATAGTGGAATTAGTAGTGATGTTAGTAAATTTGCGGATGATACAAAGATAGGTAGATTAATTAGGTCAGAATCGGATGCCATCGCATTGCATGCAGATTTAGATTGAATGAATGGACGGATAGATGGCAAATGCAATTTAATATCAATAAATGCATAGTACTTAGCGTAGGTAGAGGAAACTCACACAGTAGGTACACATTAAACAACCAAACTCTGGTAGGTACAGGGTATGAGAAAGATTTAGGAGTTATAGTTAGCTCTGAACTCCGTCTAGGGAAACAATGCATAGAAGCCAGAAACAGGGCAAATAGGGTACTAGGATTAATTTTTAGGAGTGTTAAAAGTAAAACGCCCTAAGTAATATTAAAGTTATACTTGGCGCTGGTCAGACCTCATCTAGACTACGCTGTGCAGTTCTGGTCTCCACATTTCAGGAAAGATATAGGTCTATTAGAATCAGTACAAAGGAGAATGACTAAAAGGATACAAAAGATGAGGAGTATTTCTTACGAGGCGAGACTGAAGTTGTTGAATTTACATTCTTTAGAAAGACGTAGGTTAAGAGGGGACCTGATAGAAGTCTTCAAGTGGTATAAGGGTTATAACAAGGGGGATGTAGGCAAAATTCTTAGGATCAGGAACCAGGTTAGAACAAGAAATAACGGGTTCAAGCTTGAAAAATTTAGGTTTAGGAAGGAGATAGGAAAACATTGGTTCTCAAATCGAGTGGTAGATGAGTGGAACGAACTCAGTAATCATGCTGTTAGTGCTAGGACACTAGAGAGCTTCAAGAGATTAGACAGGTTTATGGATGGGGATAACAGATGGAAATAGGTAGGTATATTTCATACAGGGACTGCCACGTGTAAGCCTGGTCGCTTCTTGCAGCTTCCTTTATTTCTTATGTTCTTATGTTCTTATGTTCCCTAGCAACTCTGATCCAGAAATCTATCCAAAAAATCAATCAGATTTCTGATTAGGATAGAACAAACCTAGTATTGTTCACTGCTTTAAAACTCTATTCCTTCATCTACCAACTTAACACATCCTTTTAGGTAACTATCCCCTCTACTTTAGTGACACCCAGGTGTCCCCATCTCCTAGACTGAACATCCTCAGTCTGTCTTTCATTTGTAACCTAAACTGGAAACTTCACATCTCATTTCTAGCTAAAAAGAAATCCTATGAAGTTAAGTGTTCTGAGATGTCTCCGCCAGCTTTTCTCAACATCGCCCCCCCTCTTTGATCTCTCTTCCTGCTTCTGTATTTCCTCCCTCCTATGAATTGAACTCTTTCAAGAGGGAGTTTGAAGACACTTATCCTCCAATAGTTGATTATCCAATATTCCCGCGGGAGGTTGAGGATCAGGTGCGGTGTATCAAGGCTGGCAAAGCGTGTGGGCCAGACGGGGTGCCACCCGGAGTGCTCAGAGTATTACCTACGGTGTGGCTATTGAGTATTACCGCACGTGTTTATGTCTGCCATGTACCCCAGCCTCTGGATAACTGGCAAGCTCTTTACTATATATAAACGAAGTTCCCGTGTACTTGTTAACAACTGTCGAGGAATATCAATTATTAATAGTATCCCAAAACTGTATGATATGGTGCTATGCGACAGACTGAGGAAGTTGTTCAATCATACCAGGAGCAGGCATGAGGCCAGGCAGGACGGGAGTGCCTGTAGTATATAGTAACACTACGTTTGTTGACAGATACTGCCAGGAGGAAGAGGCTTAAACTTTTTGTAACTTTTGTAGATTTTACAAAGGCTTATGATAAGATACCCAGGAACGTTATGTAAAGTGTTCTAAAAAGACTGGGTTGTGGCATAGCAATGGTACTTGCTATTATTGCAATCTAGAAGGTCACGGAGTGCATTGTAGAAACAGCAGTTATCACTGCCACTGTGGTTGTGCGTCATCCTCGACATCCTGTTTATTATTTATCATATTTGTCAATGACCTGATCACATTAATCAAATGAAAATGTTACATGTACTGGTCCTGATGGAAGACACTGTTCTGCTGGCCACGTCCAGAGCTGCCATGACAGCCAAAATCAGAATATTAAATGAGTTTTGTACATCTCACACTACGCAAGTCAATATGAAGAAAACTAAATTTTTTTTTGCGATAAACAGCAACGATGAAGATAAAACAGTCGATGACCGTGGATGGGTATAGTAAAGGAGGCATGCGACCAGTAAGTCGATCCGTGTAGCCATTTCATCGCAGACGGGTCCACTACCACAGCCATCAGAGTTCAGGCCAGCAATATAATGCGCTACACACTTAAGTTCACATTATTTATTCACAAAAACAATGACACTTTATTTATTATCAAATGCCGAATATTCGAGGCAGCCCTGACGTCTACATTGCTGTATGGCTGTGAATCATGGTTGACATCAAACCCGTCATTAAGCAGTATATGTGGTGTATTAAAGAGATGCTGGGCGTCCGAAAGACTACTTCCAATGACCTCTGCTTGTTCGAGCTGGGCTGCGATCCTCTGCAAGCCTTGGTCAAGCCGAGGCAACGCAAGTTTTTCTCTAGCATGTGGAGTGAGCGGCGTGGAATGGAGGACGATCCACTAGCACACGCTATTTCAATCACACTTAATCATGATTCCCAACATCACATTATGTACCCGACTTTATCCATCTTAATGTTGACAATGTGTAACTAATATTTACAAACCTAAATGATAAGTTGAGAGCCTCAGAATCTGGAAGGGTTCAAATGTACATTTCAGTTAACCCTCTTTATAAAGTACATGACAATTACATCAACAGCAACAAAGTGAATGAGGTGAAACGAGGAATTTGGACGCGTCTAAGAGTGAGAGGACACAGCCTCGCCGTGGAAGAGAGTCGCTGGAATAGGCGTGGGAGGGGTCGCTCACCCTTGGATTTGTCTTGTGGACAAATCCAAACAGAAAGACAAGTCGTCGAGCACTGTCCTCGCACTTTGGACCTACGCCAGCAGTTCCTACTTATCACCATGGAAAATCTATTGATTGAGAGAACTGATTATGCAACTGTCTGCCACATATGTCATTTCATTATCTCAAAGTAAACTTGATCACATTTACCATTGTCTTAAATTTAATATTGTTTTAGATATTTTTTTTCTTGTTTTTGTAGTGGATTATTTTATTATTAATTAGTTCACTTTTTTCTTTTCCTTTTGTATATTCTCTTATCGAGGTTTTACTTGTGTTGCTGTTCTAGTAAGATTTAGTTATTGTTTTTTTTTTTTGCTTTTTTTTTGCTTTTTATTGTTTTCCCTGTTTATTTTTTATTGTTTTCCCTGTTTACATTTTGTTCAGAATACTTGTTTTGGAATCACATATTTCATATAAAGTTTGTGTCTTTCTTATGTGTTTGTGCTTTTAATGTGTTTTTATTTGCGTGTTTGTACTCCTTTTGTTGTTATCTGTTCATTTAGTTATTTAATCTTGGATCTTGTTTTCGTCCTTTAATAGTCAACCGGGACTTTGCGCTACACACTATTAATTATCATACAGTTTCATGTATGTCTGGACCATAGTTAACGTTTATACCATATAATGTTAATAATGTTTGTGGTCAATGAAATATGTCTATCTATCTATCTATCTATCTATCTAGCTAGCTATCTAGACTGTATGTGCTTATAGCCTGTGTGTGACTGTAGCCTGTGATAGCCTGTAACCTGTGTGCATGTACCATGTGTGCCTGTAGCCTGTGTGTGTCTGTAGCCTGTGTGCGCTTGTAGCCTGTAGCCTGTGTGTGGCTGTAGCCTGTGTGTGCTTGTAGCTTGTGTTTATTTTTTTTTTATGTAGGAAGGACACTGGCCAAGGGCAACAAAAATCCAATAAAAAAGAATGCCCACTGAAATGCCAGTCCCATAAAAGGGTCAAAGCAGTGGTCAAAAATTGATGAATAAGTGTCTTGAAACCTCCCTCTTGAAGGAATTCAAGTCATAGGAAGGTGGAAATACAGAAGCAGGCAGGGAGTTCTAGAGTTTACCAGAGAAAGGGATGAATGATTGAAAATACTGGTTAACTCTTGCATTAGAGAGGTGGACAGAATAGGGGTGAGAGAAAGAAGAAAGTCTTGTGCGGCGAGGCCGCGGAAGGAGGGGAGGATGCAGTTAGCAAGATCAGAAGAGCAGTTAGCATGAAAATAGCGGTAGAAGACAGCTAGATATGCAACATTGCGGCGGTGAGAGAGAGGCTGAAGACAATCAGTTAGAGGAGAGGAGTTGATGAGACGAAAAGCTTTTCTTACCACCCTGTCTAGAAGAGCAGTATGAGTGGAACCCGCCCAGACATGTGAAGCATACTCCATACATGGACGAATAAGACCCTTGTACAGAGTTAGCAGCTGGGGGGGTGAGAAAAACTGGCGGAGACGTCTCAGAACACCTAAGTTCATAGAAGCTGTTTTAGCTAGAGATGAGATGTGAACTTTCCAGTTCAGATTATAAGTAAAGGACAGACCGAGGATGTTCAGTGTAGAAGAGGGGGACAGTTGAGTGTCATTGAAGAAGAGGGGATAATTGTCTGGAAGGTTGTGTCGAGTTGATAGATGGAAGAATTGAGTTTTTGAGGCATTGAACAATACCAAGTTTGCTCTGCCCCAATATGAAATTTTAGAAAGATCAGAAGTCAAGCGTTCTGTGGCTTCCCTGCGTAATATGTTTACCTCCTGAAGGGTTGGACGTCTATGAAAAGACGTGGAAAAGTGCAGGGTGATATCTTCAGCGTAGGAGTGGATAGGACAAGAAGTTTGGTTTAGAAGATCATTAATGTATAATAAGAAGAGAGTGGGTGACAGGACGGAACCCTGAGGAACACCACTGTTAATAGATTTAGGAGAAGAACAGTGACCGTCTACCACAGCAGCAATAGAACGGTCAGAAAGGAAACTTGAGATGAAGTTACAGAGAGAAGGATAGAAACCGTAGGAGAGTAGTTTGGAAATCAAGCTTTGTGCCAGACTCTATCAAAAGCTTTTGATATGTCCAAGGCAACAGCAAAAGTTTCACCAAAATCTCTAAAAGATGATGATCAAGACTTAGTAAGGAAAGCCAGAAGATCACCAGTAGAGCGGCCTTCACGGAACCCATACTGGCGATCAGATAGAAGGTTGTGAAGTGATAGATGTTTAAGAATCTTCCTGTTGAGGATAGATTCAAAAACTTTAGATAGGCAGAAAATTAAAGCAATAGGACGATAGTTTGAGGGATTAGAACGGTCACCCTTTTTAGGAACAGGTTGAATGTAGGCAAACTTCCAGCAAGAAGGAAAGGTAGATGTTGACAGACAGAGCTGAAAGAGTTTGACTAGGCAAGGTGCAAGCACGGAGGCACAGTTTCGGAGAACAATAGGAGGGACCCAATCAGGTCCATAAGCCTTCCGAGGGTTTAGGCCAGCGAGGGCATGGAAAACATCATTGCGAAGAATTTTAATACGTGGCATGAAGTAGTCAGAGGGTGGAGGAGAGGGAGGAACAAGCCCATAATCGTCCAAGGTAGAGTTTTTAGCAAAGGTTTGAGCGAAGAGTTCAGCTTTAGAAATAGATGTGATATCAGTGGTGACATCTGGTTGAAATAGAGGAGGGAAAGAAGAAGCAAAGTTATTGGAGATATTTTTGGCTAGATGCCAGAAATCACGAGGGGAGTTAGATCTTGAAAGGTTTTGACATTTTCTGTTAATGAATAAGTTTTTGGCAATTCGGAGAACAGACTTGGCATGGTTCCGGGCAGAAATATAAAGTGCATGAGATTCTGGTGATGGAAGGCTTAAGTATCTTTTGTGGGCTACCTCTCTATCATGTATAGCACGAGAACAAGCTTCTAAACCAAGGTTTAGAAGGTGTGCCTATAGCCTGTCCTGCATGTAGGCTGTAGCCTGTGTGTGCCTGTAGCCTGTGCGTGCCTGTAGTCTGTGAAAGTCTGTAGATTATGAGTGTTTGTAGATTGCGTGTGGCTTAACCCTGTGTGTGTATGTAGCCTATGTGCGCATGTAGCCTGTGTGTGCCTGTAGCCTGTGTGTCCCTGTAGCCTGTGTGCGCCTGTAGCCTGTGCAGACCTGTAGCTTGTGTGTGCCTGTGGCCTGTGTGTGCATGTAGCCTATAGCCTATGTGTGCCTGTGTCGTGTGTGTGGATGTAGCCTGTAGCCTGTGTGTGCCTGTTGCCTGTAGTCTGTGTGTGCCTGTAGCCTGTGTGTGTCTGTAGCCTGTGAACCTGTAGACTGTGCATGCCTGCAGCCTGTGTATGCCTGTAGCCTGTGTGCGCCTGTAGCCTGTGTGTGCCTTTAACCTGTGTGTGCCTCTAGCCTCTGCGGGCCTGCAGACTGTGTACCCCTGTAGTTTGTGTGTGTCTGCAGCCCCTGTGTGCCTGTAGCCTGTGTGTGCCTGTATCCTGTGGGGGCCTGTAGCCTGTGTGTGCCTGTAATCTGTGTATGCCTGCAGCCTGTATGTACCTGTGGCCTGTGCGTGCCTATAGCCTTTCTGAAGAGAATTGATAATTATTAGTCACTACTTTTGTGCGCAACTTTATTCCGCTTTGTTACACAAAAAATTACAATGATTCTAAGTACAGTTGTTGTTCGCTCTCATTTGTCAGCACAAAACTATATTTTCCTTTCGTGTGTTAATAATTACTGTTTATTTCCTGCCAATGTCGGTGTCAGCTATTTTCTTTGTTACTTATATACAATTGCTTCATTTACATCTCTATGACGCTTTATTATGTCGATTGATAATTACTTTTATTCGGCGTCCATGTCGGTGTTAATCTTTTTTTTTTTTTTCACGATGAATCTGTCCGCCATTCGATCCCGACTTTAATCATACAAAATTTCTCTAAGATAGTAATTAGTCACTCGCTACAAACGTTGTCTGGAAAGCTGCCTAGAATGTGAGCTGAAATTATAAATTTATTCACCTTTTAGTGAGATAATTCTACTTTAAACGATACTGAAACACCTATAAAACGTATTCACGTTTTATTTTATTTTTTAAACATTCTTATTCAAATTAATTAAAATACCAGCGCCACCTAGTCCATCACAGCCAGATAAGCTCTGAGGCGTCCTTCCAGACAATACAGACTGCATTTTAAACTCACTAGATTAACAACTTGAATAGCCTGATCATACTCATTGTATTAAATTATTTAACCTTATCATCCTCGTGTAAAAATTTTATCCAAGAATTGTCACGTGTAGGCCTAATGGCTTTTTCCAGCTTTCCCTTTTTCTCAAGTTTTATCTTCTTACGAAAAAGCTCGATGATACGTCTACCCCGATAAAGTAACCAAAAATTAAAATTGCCCCTGGATCAAGCCCCAGTGACTTTTCCTCCTACTACATTTACCTTCTTATCACCCTATTCCTCCCACTATCCCCACTTCCCCTTCCTCATCTTTTCTCTTTTCCTTACTTACTTAGTGAGCAATCAGTCCCCATCCGAAAGTTAGTCACGAGCAGTCAGTCTTGGTCTCTCACTCAGTTTTTTCACTCAATCACAGTCAGTCTTGAGAGACGCTGCTCGGTCATCATTTCATATCACTTTAGAGAGAAAGAACAATCAATCGTCACCATACAATCTCGTATCGTATCAAGTGTGTACAATCTCTATTATTAAATCAAGAAATCTCATCATATGTGTCTTTTACTCGCACACACCAAGTATGTCAACTTATACCCACGACCTCCAAGCTACCAGAAATACCAAGCTCACTACCGGTCCGACTAATTCCTAGAAAGTGAGGGCAGAAGTACTGCCTTCTCCGTCGTGGGTCAAGGGGCTGTGGTGTGCACTAACCACTCTATGACACTGACCACACCTGCCATCACTCAACTGCACATCTATCTAGACCTGGTGTTTTTTTCCACTTTTCATCTCCCTTACTGCTGCCTGCATCTCCACCTCCATTGTACATGCCTCATCTAACTCCCTTAGTACATTAACTCTATCTCTCCCAAATACCCAAATCTCAGGCTCTTTTTCCTGCTCCATACTCATCAGTTTTTTTTTTTTTTTTTAAATACCCTTCATCCCACCATCATCTACTTTCATTTGTTCCTCACTACCAGATGGTGCTTTACTTATTTTCTTAACTTTTTTTTTATTCTCTTGAACATTCGCTGTTAACTTTCTCCTATCTTTTATCAGCCTTCCCTTTAGCATCACGCACAACTTTTCTTGCTTTTACTCAGCTTTCCTTGCACCTCTTATGTGACTTTCAAACCTTCCATTCAATCCTTACTTTTATTCTCTACAGTCACCTTAATCTGTTCACACCCAAACCAGCCTTGACAATACAACAATGTATAATACACATCAATATGTCACAGTCAGTAAGAAGAAATAAAACAATCATAAAAGCACTTATCTCTTACAAATTATTTCCTAGCAAGAGACACTTCACCTCTACAATGCATGCCATGGAGGCACGCTTAAAAGTAATTTATGATTCTTTTTTCCTGTTTCTGTCTCCTTTGTTCGTTTTCAAGTCCTTGTACATCCATTCTGTTGGGAACATCATTCTGAATGACATCTTTCCCATCATGAGGCAAAATCAATTTACTTTAAAAAAACTTATGTTATTCATCATTACACATGCAACAATGAGATGGCTTTAGTAGTGTCCAAATCTATTCTAAATTTCATACGAAAATAACCAAATTTTTTTAGTACACCAAATGTTCGTTCAAATACGTTTATTAGGGAATGGGTAGTGTTATATGCTCTTTCATAGGTATCCATGAAGTTAACTCTGGAGTCTTTACAAATGGTCTCAGTGCATAAGCAGTATCTCCAAGTAAAATGACGTCTAGGATCAAGATTGTATTGCAAAGCTGACTATTAAAAAAAATAAATAAATACTGTCACTGATCCTCCCAGGCCAATGAACAACAATATTATAAAACAGCAACTCAGGCCCACACACACCTTGCACAGTTAGAGAGAGAGAGAGAGAGAGAGAGAGAGAGAGAGAGAGAGAGAGAGAGAGAGAGAGAGAGAGAGAGAGAGAGAGAGAGAGAGAGACTTTCAGAGAACAAAACACTTCAGAAGCATCCACTCATGGTTTAGAAATGGCAATGTGGGTGCAACCAATGGCCCCTACAACACCTGGCACTCCCCAAATATCACAAAAGCCTGCAAATTATTGCCAGAGGAAGGAAAGATGTGATGACTGCTCCTACTGGCAACTGTTCTTGAAACAGTCTGCAGGCATTCACTGACTAATGTCTGCGACACATCGTGGCATTGTTCTTTGATGATCTTTTCTTTTCATCATTCGTTTCTCCACCTCCTGCTTCTTCTTAAAAAAAATACTAACTACTACAAACACGTCATCATGAAGTCTCTGACGCTTGCTGGGCCTTTGTTGGTAGGTGGTTAACTGGTACTTAGCCCTGCTGTCTGGACCTCCACCTTTACCTCTTCCACCTCCTCAGGAGTGGGCTGTATTGAGGCCACCTCACACACCGTCGAGTAAGAGTTTTCTGCCAGTTAATAACTGATATAATAGATGTAAAAATAAATAAATAAATAAATAAATAAAATAAATAAAACTGTGGTGTGCCAATAGAGACTGCAGATGCATGCATTCATGCATGAATTACAATATAGCATTTGAAAGATTAGGGTTTCAGTCACATGATCCAACCTGTATACTTTTGCATTAATGCCTTCTCGTATATGCTCTCAGTGACTCATAATTTCATGTTGATAGTACAATATTTCAAGGGAAATATATCATGTTGGCAACTTACCACTAGCTGGCATGGCATCTAAATCATAGGAATTCCCTTTGTTACTTTGTTATTAGTGTCTGTGCCAAGGAGACAGTAGGCGGAGGGGCCCCACTACCAGTCCTCTTTTGTTCCTTCGTCTGGAGAGATTGCTCATGTTTAGCTCTAAAAAGAAAAAGAAAAAAAAAGTTGGATAAATAGCATTAATAAGTTATTACTAGTATTAACATCATTCCGTCAGAGTGTGAAATAATGCTCTATGTTAGCAATACTATATATTTATACAGTGTGTCACCTGGACCTCCATTTTGCCGCACATGGACGTAAAAATGTTCCCCGAGTCCGTTCTGCGGGGAGCGGCAGCATGCCGAAACCCAACGATCCGGAGCCAGTAAGGAAGGAGCAGGCACCGCCTCACTTCCGGCAGAATAAGCCACAAGGACACCCCAGGGAGGGTAATAAGTTTCAACCACCACGTGGGTGGAATACCGGCTCATCGCGTCCCGCACCACCTATAAGAGCTAGCCCGCAAACAGGCGCCGGAGGATATTGTACTAGCGGCAGACGCTCCTTCACTTACAGCTGTCCAGAACCACCCCTCGCCTGCCGTAGATAGCGTTCAGGTGACACTTGAAGCACATAACAGGGCCCACAACCCCACTCATTTTGACTAGCAGCCACCTCCTCAGTACCAGTAGATTCACCGCGAGTATTGATTGTGAAACACGGTAGAGTAGGGGGCAGGTCGGGAAGAGTAATGTGGGACAATGGTTCCACCGGTTGTGTGGTGAAAGAGGCCCTGGTTGATCCCGCTCAGTTCACCGGAGAACAAGTGAGAGTCCTCATGATTAGCGGCTCTGTGGCTACTTGCCCGATGGCTGTAGTCGACGTGGAGACACTATTCCTCACTGGCAGAATTCAGGCCGCTGTGATGAAACAACCGATCTACGAATTGATAATTGGTAACGTTGAAGGGGTGAGGGACGTCCGGAGCACGGACACCGCGACCCAAACCGAAGATCAAGTAGATGCCGCCCTGACGCGAGCTCAAGCCCGAGACACACAGCCCGTGGTCCCTCTCAAGGTTACATCACCTGACGAGCTGCTCAATAGCGCTAACGTCACTACCGCACAAAAGACTGATTTCTCTCTTGCGAACATTCGGAAGCAAGTCGCTGAGGGGTTTTCGAGGGTAAATAAATACGGAACGGCTCGTTTCTGCCAACACAGAGGAAAGTTGTATAGAGAAGTCATCTCCGACCTCGGTGAGACTCGGTCGCAATTCGTGGTACCCGCACAGCGTGGTACCCAGCACAGCGGTGATGGAGATGGGACATTGCGTGGCCTTGGGTGGTCACATGGGGCGACAGAAAACACAAGACCGCATTAGTTAAACATTTTTCTGGCCTGGCATGATAGCCAATATCGCGAGATTGTGAGGTCCTGTGACGTGTGTCAAAAGACTGTAGACAAGGGCCGTGTGAAACCTGCGCCGCTAAAACCCATGCCCTTTATATACGAGCCATTTAAGAGGGTAGCGGTAGATATTGTTGGGCCTATCACGCCACGCGCGACTGACGGATCAAAGTATCTACTCACGCATGTGGACTTCAGCACTCGCTGGCCTGAAAAATATAGCACCCCTGAAAAATATAGAGGCCACCACGGTGGCTGAAGCGCTGGTAGGGATATTTTGCCGTGTGGGTATTCCCAAGGACGTGCTGAGCGACCGAGGCACTCATGATGGACGTCTGCCATATTGGACGAGACGTTTAGACTTCTCTCCGTGAAGGCCCTTAACACGACACCCTGGCATCCCTCTCTGTGCGAGAGGTTCAACGGCACACTGAAGAAGATGCTCAATCAGCTGGCCGCAGAGCAACCCAAGGAATGGCCGAGATTTGTGGGTCCTCTCCTGTTCGTATACAGGGAAGCACTGCAGAGTACACTGAAGTTCTCTCCTTTTGAGCTACTCTACGGGAGAACAGTGCGCGGCCCACTCCAAGTGCTAAGAGAGCTATGGGACAAGGACGTGCCAAGTCCGGAGGTATGTACAACATACGAGTACGTTATAAACCTGGCTGGCAGACTTAGGGAAACCTATCGTATGGCCAAGGAAGAACTCCTGAAAGCCCAGGAAGTACAAAAGGCGCATTATGATCGAAATGCGCGACTACGCACCCTGCAGCCTTGCCTGGAGTGCTTAGTATTCCTACCCACTGCTCATAATAATTTGTTGGCGCAGTGGAAGGGGCCTTATGAGATCCAAAGCGCGTCTGCGATTTAAATTATGTTGTATTGATTGATGGAAAATGGAAACGTCTCCACGTTAACATGCTTAAGGAGTATCATGCGCCTGCCATCTCTGGTAGCGCTGGCGCTCAGGAACCAGCATATGCTGAGGACAAGGCAGCCAGTTTGAAAGCCGTGTGTGGTATTTCTTCCCCTCCAACAGCTGCGAAAGAGGAAGGTGAGATCAAATGCAGTGCGGCCGTGATTCACTATGCATAGGACGTAGGAGACGGTCCACTCACTTTACAAAAGCGTCAGACAGAGACTAGATAACGTCACGTTATCTGAAAGGCTTTCACCTGAGGAAGTATCGATAATAAACAATCTTCTGGAAGAATACACGGAGGTCTTTTCTGACAAGCCTCGCATGGCCCGGGTGGCGCCCCACAAAATCACTCTAACGAACAGGAAGCCAGTGAAGGTGAAATCCTACCAGATCCCTTTGCAGCTTAGGGACACTGTGGCTGAGGAAATAAAAGAAATGGAGAACTTAGGCATTATAGAGAAATCCGATTCTCCGTACTGCAGTCCTATGGTCGTCATACGCAAGAAAGGCGGTAGTGTTAGGATCTGCGGCGATTTCCGAACTGTTAACGCAGTAACACAAATAGACCAACAGGAGATATTTAGCAGGCTGTCGCACTCGAGTGTGTTCAGCAAACTATACCTCACGAAAGGATTCTTTCAGATCCCGCTTGACTCCGAATCAAGGGAAATAACGGCTTTTGCCACCCCCAGAGGCCTCTATCAATATCGGGTCCTTCCTTTTGGCCTTGCCAATTCTCCCGCTGTTTTCAGCCGCAGAATAAGACAGCTACTGTATGACCTGAATGGGGTCGAGGTTTTCGTAGATGACGTACTGATTCATTCTACGGATTTGGAGGACCATGTAAGGTTGTTACGTACGGTCCTAGATAAACTCCGAGACGTCAACACGACGGTTAAGCCGAGCAAGTGTGAGGTTGCCAAGGCAGATGTCGAATTCCTAGGCCACAAGGTGAGTCAAGGATAGTGCTTCTGCTTGGGGGACAAAGTTCAGAAAATAAAGGAAGCTCCTGTTCCCCACACAAAAAGACAGGTCCGATCGTTCCTAGGGTTAGTAGGGTATTGCCGCAGGTTTGTCCCCAACTTTGCAGCGGTAGGACTGCCGCTGTATGAGCTCGTTAAGAAAAAAGCATCAAACAAGATTGAGTGGGGGCCCCACGAGGACAGATCCTTCAAGGCATTGAAGTCCTTGCTGTGCAAGGAACCTATCCTACAGTTGCCTGACCCCTCAAAGCCCTTTGTACTTAGGACCGATGCATCCGGTGAAGGTTTGGGTGCTGTGTTGCTGCAGGAAAAGGACGGCGACATCTTCCCCGTGGCCTATCACAGCACGAAGCTCAAACCAGCAGAGAAGAACTACAGCACGGTAGAACGTGAACTACTCGCTGTAGTAGACGGAATAAAGAAATTCTGCTTCTACTTATACGGGGATGAATTCGTATTGCAGACAGACCACATGCCCCTCCCAAACTCCCGAATAATGAGATGGGCTCTGTATTTGCAACAATTTCAGATGCGAGTACAGTACATCGGTGGCCGAGACAATGTCGGGGCCGACGTGCTGTCTCCCCTTCTAGAAGGAACAAGCGCGCCGGCTGAGACGAGCGAGTAGTACCTCTTTGTCATCAGTAAAGGGATGATCTTGTCATGCGTCTAGTTAGATCACAAAGTTAATATTCTAGATCGGTCTGAAGGAGTGTGTCTATGTTTACATGTCATGCATAATGCCTACTCATTCCAGCACCAGGTGTCCCTACCTTGAGGAAATGTGAGGGTACCTGCACATAATCACCCCAGTTTTGCCCCTAGCAGCAGCAGCAGCAGCATCCTTATGGAGGACGTCTTCCGGGTGCCGGGAGACAAAGATGGTGGACCAGGATACGTCATGGCTCCGCGAGACGAGTAACCACCAACACTACTACATCCCACTACAGGATGAGTTATGACTTGTATTCTGTGTTTGCATATGAGGTGTATATGGTATCTTGAAGGCACTAAATTTTATCTTTGTTGGCAGAGGGACTCTGAAGCCACCCTCAACCTGAATGCCGTTCGGAACACGCTCGTGTTCTCCAGAGAGAGGTGTCACCACGCCGCGTCTTTCCCAAGATGAATCCGAAGACACCGCTCCCGTGATCGTGTAGCGTCTGTGTGTCTCTTACACATACATTACGCACACTCGAACACCAACACTGTTATGTATGTTTATGTTATACATAAACATACATAACAATAGGAGGGCGGTTTAAGTCTGACGATATTTCGTCTTGCAAAAGGCACGGGAAGGTTCAGCTGGTTCAGGAGTTTTTTTCCCTAAGCTACATTCTTAACGTAAATACGGGGTTTTACCCTCATGAGCCACCTGAGCTTCCACCTGAAGACCCTTTTATTCTACACACACCCGTTTGTAGCTAGTTGGGCTTAGAATTGTTTTCTTCCCGAAAAAAAAAAAAAATCCTCGTTTCTAGGGGGTAATTTGAGAGCACAGGAGCACTAGATTTTGTGAGGGCAATAAATTACCGCCCTCTCATAGGAGAAAACCATTCGCCATGCGGGCAGGTAGGCGGAGCCTGTATCAGTGCTCGCGGGCCAAGGTGAGCGGGTCACGACCTCGCCAGGCCTCACTTACCGCCGGATCATCCAGCGCCCGAGACGTGCCGTCCTCGACTCCACCCTGACCAGCCAACGGAGGGGACAGCGTGGTGAAATGGTGAGCCGGGGCCCTGACCGACGAAGCTGGGTTTCATCGAAGCAGACTGGAGGAGTGAGTACACCAGGGGAATGTCTTGGGTGAGTTATTTCTGGTGGGGACTGTTCTCTAGCCCATATCCATCCAGTCCCCCAGCGACCACGTGGTCGTCGTTCCTTGTCGAGTGATACAGTGCGTAGTGCCTGCTATTTACCTCTGTGCTCCTGTAACTTAACGTAAACCTGTGCTCTCACAACGTAGCTTAGTTCTTCCTCGTTCCTGGTGTTTCCAGGGGAAGGACCGGGCATTGGCCTTACTTCCGGAGGAATAAGAATTTCTTTCTGTGTGCCGCTCACGCGCCACTGAGTGTAGCACTAGCTAGCCAGGCCTTCTTTGTAGTTACAGTGTAAATATAAATCAAAAGAATTATAACCGCTTTATTTTGATTGTCCTATCCTAGTCTACCTGGAGACTCATCCAGGAATCGCATGTGATCGGCACACAGAAAGAAATACTTATTCCTCCAGAAGTGAGGCCAATGCCCGGTCCTTCCCCTGGAAACACCACGATGTGACCACGTGGGCAGCGAACGAAGAAGAACTAAGCAGTTCTGGTTGAATGTAGGCAAACTTCCAGCAAGAAGGAAAGGTAGATGTTGACAGACAGAGCTGGAAGAGTTTGACTAGGCAAGGTGCAAGCATGGATGTACAATAGGACAATAGGAGAGACCCCATCAGGTCCATAAGCCTTCCGAGGGTTTAGGCCAGCGAGGGCATGAAAAACATCATTGCGAAGAATTTTAATAGGTGGCATGAAGTAGTCAGAGGGTGGAGGAGAGGGAGGAACAAGCCCAGAATCGTCCAAGATAGAGTTTTTAGCAAAGGTTTGAGCAAAGAGTTCAGCTTTAGAAATAGATGTGATAGCAGTGGTGCCATCTGGTTGAAATAGAGGAGGGAAAGAAGAAGAAATAGAGGAGGGAAAGAAGAAGAAGCAAAGTTATTGGAGATATTTTTTGGCTAGATGCCAGAAGTCACGAGAAGAGTTAGATCTTGAAAGGTTTTGACACTCTGTTAATGAAGGAGTTTTTGGCTAGTTGGAGAACAGACTTGGCATGGTTCCGGGCAGAAATATAAAGTGCATGAGATTCTGGTGATGGAAGGCTTAAGTACCTATTGTGGGGCACCTCTCTATCATGTATAGCACTAGAACAAGCAGTGTTAAACCAAGGTTTAGAAGGTTTAGGACGGGAGAAAAAAAGTGAGGAATGTACGTCTCCATGCCAGACACTATCACCTCTGTTATGCGCTCAGCACACAAAGACCGGTCTCTGACACGGAAGCAGTAGTCATTCCAAGGAAAATCAATAAAATATCTCCTCGGGGCCCCCTCAATTAGCAGAGGCAAAACGCCAGAGGCACCTTCGCTTAGGGGGATCCTGAGGAAAGATTGGAGCGATAGGACAAGATACAGAGATGAGATTGTGATTGGAGGAGCCCAACGGAGAAGAAAGGGTGACAGCATAAGCAGAAAGATTAGAGGTCAGGAAAAGGTCAGGAATGTTAGGCGTATCTCCTGACGGTCAGGAATACGAGTAGAGTGTTGCAGCAATTGCTCTAGGTCGTGGAGGATAGCAAAGTTGTAGGCTAGTTCAACAAGATGGTCAGTGTAGGGAGAGGAAAGCCAAAGCTGATGGTGAACATTGAAGTCTCCAAGAATGGAGATCTCTGCAAAAGGGAAGAGGGTCAGAATGTGCTCCACTTTGGAAGTTAAATAGTCAAAGAATTTTTTATAGTCAGAGGAGTTAGGTGAAAGGTATACAGCACAGATAAATTTAGTTTTAGAGTGACTCCGTAGTCGTAGCCAGATGGTGGAAAACTCGGAAGATTCAAGAGCGTGGGCACGAGAGCAGGTTAAGTCATTGCGCACATAAACGTAGCAACCAACATTGGATCGAAAATGAGGATAGAGAAAGTAGGAGGGAACAGAAAAGGGGCTACTGTCAGTTGCCTTAGACACCTGAGTTTCAGTGTGGAAAAGAAGATGAGGTTTAGAAGAGGAGAGGTGGTGTTCTACAGATTGAAAATTAGATCTTAGACCGCGAATGTTGCACAAGTTAATGAAGAAAAAGTTGAGGGAGGTGTCAAGACACTTAGGGTCTTCGACAGAAAGGCAGTCCGACCTGGGGACATTTATGGTCCCCTCCCCAGATGGGGACTCTGAGGCTGGTGTAGGAGTCGCCATGATCATTTTAAAATCTTTTGAGTGAAGGGTGTGTGTGTTATTAGGTGCTTGTAGTTTTGTGTGGAGGAAGAGAGTTGTCTTTAGAGGGCAGGCTGTGACTGCCCCCTTGTGTTGTGAGACAGAAAGGGAAACGTTCAGTGAGGTCACAGCTGGGTTTAATGATAAGTTCACAGCACCCCCTGAACAGTGCATTAGACCTCACTAGGAGTAATTATCGTTTCGGCAGGTGTCTACTGCCTTCTCCTCTGGGTCCTCAGTCTGTCTACTTATAGTCTAAACAGGAAACTTCACACCTCATCCTTAGGTAAAACAGCTTCTGTGAAGTTAGGTGTTCTGAGTCGTCTCCGCCAGTTTTTTCTCACCTCCCCTAGCTGTTACAGGGGCCTTATCCGTCCATGTATGCAGTGTGCTTCACATGAGAGAAATAACCAAGAGGTTTAGCCTCGCCATCATTTTGAGTTTGACTTAATAATAATAATAATAATAATAATAATAATAATAATAATAATAATAATAATAATAACAATAATAATAATAATAATAATAAACAGTTTATTATTTAGGCAGTTAACAAACTGAAAATGTACAGAGGGAAAACAGACTTAGGACACCTCCTATGTGGATATTGCTAGCATCAGTTGTGACAATGAATGGTTGGTGAGGTTGGGCTCTCACAAGAACAGGAGCCTTAGAGAGATATTCTTTCAGTGATTCAAAAACAGTTTGACACTTTTCAGTCCATTTAAAAGTTTGGGTTTTTCTGGTGAGATTAGTTAGAGTTGCGGCAATCTTTGCATAATTAGGGATATGTTTTCTGTAAAACCCTGTCATACCCAAGAATCTCCTGACTTCTTTTACTTTAGTCGGTGGTTACATTTGAAGAACTGCTTCTACATTCTTTGGGTCTGGTTGACTGCCCTCTTTAGATATTCTATAGCGAAGGAAAGTAAGTTCATTTTTAGCTATTTCACATTTACTAAGATTTAGTTTAACACCATTTTTCTTAAGTAAAGTGAAGGTCTTTCTCAGTCTTTCAGTAAGTGAAGAAAGATCGGGGGCCCAAATTATGAGGTCGTCCAAGTAATTCTTAAACCAACCTTCCTTTAACAAGGGTGATAGAAGAGCAGCCATGTGACGTGTAAAGATGGCTGGGGAACAACTGAGTCCAAAAGGAAGTCCCCTGAATCTATATGAGGTTATTCTATCACTAAAGGCTGTAAGGTCTCTGCTATTATCATCCAAGAGGATTTGAAAATAGGCTTCACGCATGTCAAGGGTTGTATAGAAATTATGACCAGCTGCTTGGTCCACTAGTTCCTCTAACCTCGGTAAAGGATAAATATCTGTGGCGAGATGTTTATTCACATGACGATAATCTAGACACATTCTTTTACTCCCGTCCAGTTTATTGACCAAAATTATGGGTGAAAGCCAAGCAGATGTTGACTTTTCTCTGATTTGTCTGTTCTCCATGTCCTGTAGCATTTCCGCTATTAAGCTTTTTGCCTCCTCAGGATAACGATACCTAGGACCACGTCTAGGTTGTGGATCAGCTACGTTAATTTTTGCTGGAAGTCCTTTCATCAAGCCTAATTAACTTTTGTCTAAAATGAATAATTCATGGTTGTCTAGGATGGCTGATTTCAGTTCTGCCTTTTCTTCTCGAGTCAGGTGATTCCATTGCTGTTGTCTTATTAATTCAGTGAGACGTTCTGTTCTACTATTATTTTCTTTAGGTTGCACTTGATAATTTTTTGGGTAGTAAATAATTGTGCATTTCTAGTGGAGGACGTTCAGATGGTGTTTTGGATGGCATTAACTGTTTCAAAATTAAGACTTTCGAATGTTCCTAGTAAAGTTCCTTGTTTAACTTCGTTGACACCTTTTGTGTGTTGTTCATGAAAGGCAAATAAATATTACTGCTTTCATCTACTTTAGTGAGGAATGGCAAGCTGTCAGCTGGGTTGAGAATGAACTAGCAAAGTCTCTCCTGGTTTCTTTGGTACTGGGATAGGTAAGAATTGTATTTGGTAAGGATCTATCCTTATAGATTTGGTAAGTCTGATGTCCTTTAATTGGCTATTTTGATCTAGTGTTAGTGGGGTTGCTCTCACTCTTTCTACCTTATTTCTTTGTCTCTTGATGTGCTGATAACATAGGGAGCATTTCTCCATACCATGATGTTTTTGTTTCCGTTCCAAGTAAATGGGCTTCTTGATAGAACGTCAGTACCTAGTAATAGATCTGCATCCAGGTAACTGTTTGGAACTACTAGGAACATTGTTTATGTACATGATCTTCTCCGACTCCAATTACTAACCAAACCATGCCAAGAATTCTTAATGATGATCCAGTGACTCCTTGCAAGTTAGGAAGGGCACGTCTTTTAACTATTTCACTCCCCATTCTATTTACTGTTGCTTCCTTGATAAGGGTGTAACAGCTACCAGTATCAACTACTGCTCTCACGATTTTGTTATTAACAGCTATGTTGATAGTTGGCGAGGTGTGAGCTTGAGCTGGTCATGTTGTCTTTGGTTTTCCCGGGCAATATTTGTTTTCTCGCCAACAACCATATTGTCGACAATCAAAGTAGGAACCTCTAGTAGGTTTTCTCCAAATTATCTAAGACTATGTGAATGAGAGTGGCAGTGTGAGCAATAACGCTCATTTTGGGGTTGACGTGGAGAAGTTTGTAATTTCCCAATTTGTTCTGGTAAGTCCTTGATCTCTTTTTTTTTTTTTTATTTCATCGGCTTCTGAGGATTCTCTGGATGTAACATTTGATTGGGATATATCATTAGGACTTACAGTGCGAGTTTCGGGTTGGATGTCATGTTTGAATGGATAGTCTTTCTTTTCTGGTTTAACTCTACCTAGTGTATGTGTATGAGTAGCCTCGAGCCACTGTCGTTCATGTTCTACTCTGTCGACAAATTTATTTAGTGGATAATCCTCATCCAGGAATCCTTCTAGTCTGGCCTTAGCTTCTTGACGAAGACCTTGCCATAATTTTCTTTTGATAGTTTTGTCACGATTAGGGAGTTTTTCTTTGGCAAATCGTGTTTCTAGGATAGCATAGCGACAGGTAAAATTATTAACAAAAGCCTGTGGTAATTCAGACCAATCATAACATTCAGTGTCAGTGTCTTGCCATGCTCTATCAAAGTTAAATTCTTTACTGAATTGGCTGTTAAGAAGCCTTTTGAGGCTGTCCCAAGTATTACAGTTGTGTAAGGTTTGATGGCTATGAATGAGAGCTGCTATATCGGTGCTAACTCTTCCTTTGGCTATTTGTACTCTCCTGGCATCAATCTCACTGCATTGTTCAACTAACTCAAAGAAAATCTGGAGCTGAGTAGTTGCATTGAGTCCCTGTAGTTGATGTAGTTCTAATACAGGAATGTCACGGGGTTTAGCTGTCGTTATCTGACGCGGGGGAGTTTGCAAGTTAGCACCTAAACGTTGTAGTACTCGGTTTTGTTCCGCCACTATTTGTTTAAGGCTGTCTATTTCTTGTTCCAACGTACTGATGTTATGTTATTTTTCTTCTGTTTTAACTGGACTGATTTTGAGAGGGTTAGAGTTAGTTTCCTCCATTTATTCCTCAAAACTTGCCCCCCACTGTGAGAATATGGGTTGATCATCCATTTTTCACGACTGGTTGTGGTGAGATGTAGATTACATAAGTCTTGGGTAGAGGTTCTATCCTCATACACCTCCGACACAAGAGTATTCTTCAGGCTCCCATAAACTTATCGACCACCACTCCTCACTCACCAACCTCGTCTTCTCCAATGAATCCTTTAATTATCTTCTTAAACTTAGACTCAACTCTCACTCTGCAAGCTCCACTCCATTGCACTCCATCACCACTTAACTCTTCTACAAAGCTCACATTGTTAAAATGAATGTTAGGTGTTTTAAGTGAACTCTTGATTTTGTTGTTTATCCCACACTGAATTCTCTTGTTAATTTATGCAGGAATATTTCTAGCACAAATTCTAGGTTCAACTTGGCAGATATACACTACAGACTGGCAGTTTATTTCAATTTTTTGGTAAATTTCTTTGATGTGGTTGAAAATTTCTAATGGGTTAGCATCAACATTTATGTCATTACTATCGATCCAAAGGATCGTTAGATCATGTTCCCATTCCAAGACTTTGTTCACCCGCGAGTCTTGAAAAATTTCGCTGGCTTTAACCCCAGGTGCACGGAAAATTCTAATTTCACTGTTTGGGAACTCAAAATCTTTAGGAATTTGACTGTGTCCTACAAAAGAAATTTTCCACATTATGCGTGAACAACACACTCCCGGTGAATTACAACAACTGTACATCCCACCGCTCTTGCCACCAGTGTAATGCCCCCCCCACCGCCACTCAAAAGCCAGGTTATTATTATTTTTTTTTTCTCTAACTAGTTGATAAGGAAATATCTATACGCTGATTTAGGGTTTTTATTATTCCTTCACTTGTGGTAGCGTTAATACTAATTCACACGTCATTCATATTACATCAGGTAGCATAAAGTATCCTTTTAGTAGCGCTGAAGATTTCATTACAGTAGTGTAAATACTAGCCGAACTAATCACTTGACACACCTCACACATTCACCACTAACAATAATGGGCATTAGTGTTTGAGTATTATATGAGTATACAGTCTCATTCACCTGCCGAGGGTGGTATTATTCATGCACGTGACTCGAAAAACAATTCACTGGTGTTTACATAAGAATAAACAATCTCCTTACTACATTTTCCTATAACCTTGGTATAACATGGCCTAATCAGCATTCCGATGACCGAACCAGGTGGTTACGTTCCCGTATGATAACGAGAAATACTGCACAAGCTTAATAATCCGTGAACTAAACACCCCGTTCTCACACTTTTAAGTACATCTAACCAAATACACACACGAGGGACAGACAGACAGACTTTTCCTTTACCTCCACTGGCTTCCCTGTAGTGTAAGCAAGCCAAAACCTCTCTGAGTGATGTACCGATAAGAAAATATATTTGCAAATATGAATAGTAATTACTTCAAACTTAGAGCGGCGTACATGTAGCATAAGCAAACCAAGACCTCTCTGAGCGGGAGTCATGCCGGTGTCTCCCCACGCCCGAACATTACTTTATTCATATCATGACCTGGTGTATTTGTTCCTCTGAGTAGCAAGATGAAAAATTCTAGCCACAAGCTAATACCTTGTATGAAAATAATGCCTTTATTCATAAAGAAAATCGATCACCCATTTTCCGCGGGCGCCAACATTTTGTCTGTCCGTCTGTATGTCTCAGGGATGTATGCATGATGTAATAACGACTAAATTTTACCAATAATTCTTATACAAACTTAATTCTATTATATTGACCTAATATTACTTATGTTAGCTTAATATTATGTCCCGGCACTACATAGGATCGAGCTGTTAGTAATTCCTGTTACCAAGTTAATAAGACTTTTGCTTGGGAACGTTACCAAGCGACTGTGAAATCGGACCTAAGTCTCACTAACAAATATGTATATTAAAGCTTTAATCTCCTGTCGTTAGGGACATTATGCATCCCTTGTTCTGTCTGATTAATGCTACATGTAATTTTAACATTACTTCGGAACTTCTGATATATAACATACATTATGGATGAACATAATATACTTGAAGCACCAAGGTGAATAACTAAATGTGTTGGTGTTCATTGCGCCGTAAAGTTCTAAGGCTCGTCAGCACTTTAAACATTATAATGGGAGTGGATTTCCATTTTAACTTAAAAACAAATACCTTACAAGATGCTTTCTAGCTACGTGTGCTTGTTAATGCCTTCAGAGGATTTTACAGCAAAATTATATTTACCTCGATTTATTAATGTAAACAACATTATGTAACAGTATAAAAAAATCATTATGACATTAAAAAACTCGTATGTAGTCATCTAGTGATATGTTGCAAATACAGCGAGAGGAAGGAAAGATTGTTTTTGGATGAAAACGAAAGGAGAGGCCCTGGTGGAGAAGAAGAGAGAGGACGCGGAGGGGAGAGAAGAGAGAGAACGTGGTGATAAATAAGAGGAGGTGAAAGACAGGTAACGGGAAGGAGAAAGAAGATTAACGAGCTGGGAGAGGAAAGGTGCAAAAGCGAGTGTTTCAGGGAGAAGAGGAGAAAGGCTGTCAGAGAGTTGGGTATTGAAAGGCGAAGAGATTAATTAATCGGGAAAAGGGAGTGAGCAGGATTAAAAGGAAAGGGGGGAAAAAAAAAAGCAAATCTAAGGAACGTGTTGTAGGAAGAAGAGGTGAAGATATATATATTTTTTTAGGATGAGAATGAGAAGGAGGAGGAGGAAGAGAAACGCAAAATTCACACACACACACACACACACACACACACACACATACACACACACACACACACACACACACACACACACATTGGAACATGAAAAAAAAAAACAATAATGATAATAATAATATAAATAATAAATTGCATTAATGTATAAAAAAAAATAATTACACGTGAATTTGCATTGCGTATTTATAAGGGAAATTATTAAATAGTTAACTATGAAGTGCATGGTTGGAGATGAGGCTTAATGCAGGAAGGAAAAGAAAATACAAAGCATTACCTCGTATTCTTAAAATTAGGTATCTATATACCGTAAGCGAACATAAAAAGAAAAGGGCAAAAAAATCTGTACCAAACAAGACTCTAAATTAGAATCACATGAGCAAAAAACGAGATCCACAGGAAGAGTAACAAGTACAGGAATAAAAGAAGGGAGGAAAAAAGAAGAAATAAAGAAAAGGGTAATGGAAGGGAACGTAGGAATATATGACAAAACATAGAAGTAATACAAGCACGTACAAAAAATCAATAACGGAGGGAGGGAGAAATGAAAAAGAGAGAGAAAGGAGAGAACCTTGGAGAGAAAGAGAAAAGGGAAAGTAGATAAAATGAGATGACGACGATAACAACAGCAACAACAACAACATCAACAACAACATTAACAACAACACCATCACCACCACCAACAATAACAACAAAATAACAGCAGCAACAAGCAACCTACAACACAAAAACTCTCTCTCTCTCTCTCTCTCTCTCTCTCTCTCTCTCTCTCTCTCTCTCTCTCTCTCTCTCTCTCTCTCTCTCTCTCTCTCTCTCTCTCTCTCACAGGGGAACCATCAGTCAGCCTTCATAATAATTTCAGAGTCTTCCCATGACACCAACACCACTCAAATTAATTCCACCAAGAGCCCAGTGTGCCTGAGGCTTGCACTCCGGCCTAGCGGTGGAGGTTCGCCTGGGATGGAAGAGAGAGGCAAGAGCGAGACGCAGGGGAGGGATGGAAGAGAGAGAGGGAGGAAAGGACCACAGAGGGAGGAAGGCAGGAAAGGTGAGGGAGGAGAAGGAAGGAAAGGGAAAGGTATGTACATTGGAAGGAAGAGAAAAGAAAAAAAAGAAGGAAGGAAGGAAGGAAGGGGAGAAAAGATTAGGAAGATTAACGAGAAATACAGATTAAGAGTAAGAAAAGAGAAGAAAGAGTCCCAGTCCAAGCGAACGATGTTGTGTCTGAGGGATGCCCAGTCAGCCTGCTCCCACAGCCAGATAGTGCACGGGGTGGCGGCCTCCCTCGCAATGCCCAGCTTGACGCGTGCCAGCACGGCGTGGTGGTCGGAGGTGCCCACCTGGGCACTCTCTCTCTCTCTCTCTCTCTCTCTCTCTCTCTCTCTCTCTCTCTCTCTCTCTCTCTCTCTCTCTCTCTCTCTCTTTCTAGCAGACGCATACGACAATTTCAGTATTCCAAAAAAGCTAAAAGCTTGCTTAGGAATAAAAATTGTACAAAAGGAAAATAAGGAAACGCTGGGAACAAAACTTCATTCACATAATTGTATTTCTCCTCACGACTCGTGATCATCTTTCTCCAAGACCATCCTTGGCTCTTATTTCCTCCCAACCTCCCTCTCCCCTCTTTAAGCCAAATTCCTTCCTCCTTTCATCTCACTCCCCATTTCTATACTTTTATTTATCTATTTATTTATCTATTTATTAATTTATTTTTTTTTTTTATCAAGGCGCCATATGACTTCCTTGTGGCGATGGAAGCTGCTATTAGTTATCAGTTTACTCATTCCTTTTTTTTGTTCCTTCTATTCTTCAACCTCACTTCCTCTTACCTTCCTTTCTTTACTTCTCTGTTCCTCTTTCTTCTCTTTTCTTACTCTTAATCTGTATTTCTCGTTAATCTTCCTAATCTTTTCTCCCCTTCCTTCCTTCCTTCCTTCTTTTTTTTCTTTTCTCTTCCTTCCAATGTACATACCTTTCCCTTTCCTTCCTTCTCCTCCCTCACCTTTCCTGCCTTCCTCCCTCTGTGGTCCTTTCCTCCCTCTCTCTCTTCCATCCCTCCCCTGCGTCTCGCTCTTGCCTCTCTCTTCCATCCCAGGCGAACCTCCACCGCTAGGCCGGAGTGCAAGCCTCAGGCACACTGGGCTCTTGGTGGAATTAATTTGAGTGGTGTTGGTGTCATGGGAAGACTCTGAAATTATTATGAAGGCTGACTGATGGTTCCCCTGTGAGAGAGAGAGAGAGAGAGAGAGAGAGAGAGAGAGAGAGAGAGAGAGAGAGAGAGAGAGAGAGAGAGAGAGAGAGAGAGAGAGAGAGAGAGAGAGAGTTTTTGTGTTGTAGGTTGCTTGTTGCTGCTGTTATTTTGTTGTTATTGTTGGTGGTGGTGATGGTGTTGTTGTTAATGTTGTTGTTGATGTTGTTGTTGTTGCTGTTGTTATCGTCGTCATCTCATTTTATCTACTTTCCCTTTTCTCTTTCTCTCCAAGGTTCTCTCCTTTCTCTCTCTTTTTCATTTCTCCCTCCCTCCGTTATTGATTTTTTGTACGTGCTTGTATTACTTCTATGTTTTGTCATATATTCCTACGTTCCCTTCCATTACCCTTTTCTTTATTTCTTCTTTTTTCCTCCCTTCTTTTATTCCTGTACTTGTTACTCTTCCTGTGGATCTCGTTTTTTGCTCATGTGATTCTAATTTAGAGTCTTGTTTGGTACAGATTTTTTTGCCCTTTTCTTTTTATGTTCGCTTACGGTATATAGATACCTAATTTTAAGAATACGAGGTAATGCTTTGTATTTTCTTTTCCTTCCTGCATTAAGCCTCATCTCCAACCATGCACTTCATAGTTAACTATTTAATAATTTCCCTTATAAATACGCAATGCAAATTCACGTGTAATTATTTTTTTTTATACATTAATGCAATTTATTATTTATATTATTATTATCATTATTGTTTTTTTTTTTCATGTTCCAATGTGTGTGTGTGTGTGTGTGTGTGTGTGTGTGTGTATGTGTGTGTGTGTGTGTGTGTGTGTGTGTGTGTGAATTTTGCGTTTCTCTTCCTCCTCCTCCTTCTCATTCTCATCCTAAAAAAATATATATATCTTCACCTCTTCTTCCTACAACACGTTCCTTAGATTTGCTTTTTTTTTTCCCCCCTTTCCTTTTAATCCTGCTCACTCCCTTTTCCCGATTAATTAATCTCTTCGCCTTTCAATACCCAACTCTCTGACAGCCTTTCTCCTCTTCTCCCTGAAACACTCGCTTTTGCACCTTTCCTCTCCCAGCTCGTTAATCTTCTTTCTCCTTCCCGTTACCTGTCTTTCACCTCCTCTTATTTATCACCACGTTCTCTCTCTTCTCTCCCCTCCGCGTCCTCTCTCTTCTTCTCCACCAGGGCCTCTCCTTTCGTTTTCATCCAAAAACAATCTTTCCTTCCTCTCGCTGTATTTGCAACATATCACTAGATGACTACATACGAGTTTTTTAATGTCATAATGATTTTTTTATACTGTTACATAATGTTGTTTACATTAATAAATCGAGGTAAATATAATTTTGCTGTAAAATCCTCTGAAGGCATTAACAAGCACACGTAGCTAGAAAGCATCTTGTAAGGTATTTGTTTTTAAGTTAAAATGGAAATCCACTCCCATTATAATGTTTAAAGTGCTGACGAGCCTTAGAACTTTACGGCGCAATGAACACCAACACATTTAGTTATTCACCTTGGTGCTTCAAGTATATTATGTTCATCCATAATGTATGTTATATATCAGAAGTTCCGAAGTAATGTTAAAATTACATGTAGCATTAATCAGACAGAACAAGGGATGCATAATGTCCCTAACGACAGGAGATTAAAGCTTTAATATACATATTTGTTAGTGAGACTTAGGTCCGATTTCACAGTCGCTTGGTAACGTTCCCAAGCAAAAGTCTTATTAACTTGGTAACAGGAATTACTAACAGCTCGATCCTATGTAGTGCCGGGACATAATATTAAGCTAACATAAGTAATATTAGGTCAATATAATAGAATTAAGTTTGTATAAGAATTATTGGTAAAATTTAGTCGTTATTACATCATGCATACATCCCTGAGACATACAGACGGACAGACAAAATGTTGGCGCCCGCGGAAAATGGGTGATCGATTTTCTTTATGAATAAAGGCATTATTTTCATACAAGGTATTAGCTTGTGGCTAGAATTTTTCATCTTGCTACTCAGAGGAACAAATACACCAGGTCATGATATGAATAAAGTAATGTTCGGGCGTGGGGAGACACCGGCATGACTCCCGCTCAGAGAGGTCTTGGTTTGCTTATGCTACATGTACGCCGCTCTAAGTTTGAAGTAATTACTATTCATATTTGCAAATATATTTTCTTATCGGTACATCACTCAGAGAGGTTTTGGCTTGCTTACACTACAGGGAAGCCAGTGGAGGTAAAGGAAAAGTCTGTCTGTCTGTCCCTCGTGTGTGTATTTGGTTAGATGTACTTAAAAGTGTGAGAACGGGGTGTTTAGTTCACGGATTATTAAGCTTGTGCAGTATTTCTCGTTATCATACGGGAACGTAACCACCTGGTTCGGTCATCGGAATGCTGATTAGGCCATGTTATACCAAGGTTATAGGAAAATGTAGTAAGGAGATTGTTTATTCTTATGTAAACACCAGTGAATTGTTTTTCGAGTCACGTGCATGAATAATACCACCCTCGGCAGGTGAATGAGACTGTATACTCATATAATACTCAAACACTAATGCCCATTATTGTTAGTGGTGAATGTGTGAGGTGTGTCAAGTGATTAGTTCGGCTAGTATTTACACTACTGTAATGAAATCTTCAGCGCTACTAAAAGGATACTTTATGCTACCTGATGTAATATGAATGACGTGTGAATTAGTATTAACGCTACCACAAGTGAAGGAATAATAAAAACCCTAAATCAGCGTATAGATATTTCCTTATCAACTAGTTAGAGAAAAAAAAAATAATAATAACCTGGCTTTTGAGTGGCGGTGGGGGGGGCATTACACTGGTGGCAAGAGCGGTGGGATGTACAGTTGTTGTAATTCACCGGGAGTGTGTTGTTCACGCATAATGTGGAAAATTTCTTTTGTAGGACACAGTCAAATTCCTAAAGATTTTGAGTTCCCAAACAGTGAAATTAGAATTTTCCGTGCACCTGGGGTTAAAGCCAGCGAAATTTTTCAAGACTCGCGGGTGAACAAAGTCTTGGAATGGGAACATGATCTAACGATCCTTTGGATCGATAGTAATGACATAAATGTTGATGCTAACCCATTAGAAATTTTCAACCACATCAAAGAAATTTACCAAAAAATTGAAATAAACTGCCAGTCTGTAGTGTATATCTGCCAAGTTGAACCTAGAATTTGTGCTAGAAATATTCCTGCATAAATTAACAAGAGAATTCAGTGTGGGATAAACAACAAAATCAAGAGTTCACTTAAAACACCTAACATTCATTTTAACAATGTGAGCTTTGTAGAAGAGTTAAGTGGTGATGGAGTGCAATGGAGTGGAGCTTGCAGAGTGAGAGTTGAGTCTAAGTTTAAGAAGATAATTAAAGGATTCATTGGAGAAGACGAGGTTGGTGAGTGAGGAGTGGTGGTCGATAAGTTTATGGGAGCCTGAAGAATACTCTTGTGTCGGAGGTTTATGAGGATAGAACCTCTACCCAAGACTTATGTAATCTACATCTCACCACAACCAGTCGTGAAAAATGGATGATCAACCCATATTCTCACAGTGGGGGGCAAGTTTTGAGGAATAAATGGAGGAAACTAACTCTAACCCTCTCAAAATCAGTCCAGTTAAAACAGAAGAAAAATAACATAACATCAGTACGTTGGAACAAGAAATAGACAGCCTTAAACAAATAGTGGCGGAACAAAACCGAGTACTACAACGTTTAGGTGCTAACTTGCAAACTCCCCCGCGTCAGATAACGACAGCTAAACCCCGTGACATTCCTGTATTAGAACTACATCAACTACAGGGACTCAATGCAACTACTCAGCTCCAGATTTTCTTTGAGTTAGTTGAACAATGCAGTGAGATTGATGCCAGGAGAGTACAAATAGCCAAAGGAAGAGTTAGCACCGATATAGCAGCTCTCATTCATAGCCATCAAACCTTACACAACTGTAATACTTGGGACAGCCTCAAAAGGCTTCTTAACAGCCAATTCAGTAAAGAATTTAACTTTGATAGAGCATGGCAAGACACTGACACTGAATGTTATGATTGGTCTGAATTACCACAGGCTTTTGTTAATAATTTTACCTGTCGCTATGCTATCCTAGAAACACGATTTGCCAAAGAAAAACTCCCTAATCGTGACAAAACTATCAAAAGAAAATTATGGCAAGGTCTTCGTCAAGAAGCTAAGGCCAGACTAGAAGGATTCCTGGATGAGGATTATCCACTAAATAAATTTGTCGACAGAGTAGAACATGAACGACAGTGGCTCGAGGCTACTCATACACATACACTAGGTAGAGTTAAACCAGAAAAGAAAGACTATCCATTCAAACATGACATCCAACCCGAAACTCGCACTGTAAGTCCTAATGATATATCCCAATCAAATGTTACATCCAGAGAATCCTCAGAAGCCGATGAAATAAAAAAAAAAAAAAGAGATCAAGGACTTACCAGAACAAATTGGGAAATTACAAACTTCTCCACGTCAACCCCAAAATGAGCGTTATTGCTCACACTGCCACTCTCATTCACATAGTCTTAGATAATTTGGAGAAAACCTACTAGAGGTTCCTACTTTGATTGTCGACAATATGGTTGTTGGCGAGAAAACAAATATTGCCCGGGAAAACCAAAGACAACATGACCAGCTCAAGCTCACACCTCGCCAACTATCAACATAGCTGTTAATAACAAAATCGTGAGAGCAGTAGTTGATACTGGTAGCTGTTACACCCTTATCAAGGAAGCAACAGTAAATAGAATGGGGAGTGAAATAGTTAAAAGACGTGCCCTTCCTAACTTGCAAGGAGTCACTGGATCATCATTAAGAATTCTTGGCATGGTTTGGTTAGTAATTGGAGTCGGAGAAGATCATGTACATAAACAATGTTCCTAGTAGTTCCAAACAGTTACCTGGATGCAGATCTATTACTAGGTACTGACGTTCTATCAAGAAGCCCATTTACTTGGAACGGAAACAAAAACATCATGGTATGGAGAAATGCTCCCTATGTTATCAGCACATCAAGAGACAAAGAAATAAGGTAGAAAGAGTGAGAGCAACCCCACTAACACTAGATCAAAATAGCCAATTAAAGGACATCAGACTTACCAAATCTATAAGGATAGATCCTTACCAAATACAATTCTTACCTATCCCAGTACCAAAGAAACCAGGAGAGACTTTGCTAGTTCATTCTCAACCCAGCTGACAGCTTGCCATTCCTCACTAAAGTAGATGAAAGCAGTAATATTTATTTGCCTTTCATGAACAACACACAAAAGGTGTCAACGAAGTTAAACAAGGAACTTTACTAGGAACATTCGAAAGTCTTAATTTTGAAACAGTTAATGCCATCCAAAACACCATCTGAACGTCCTCCACTAGAAATGCACAATTATTTACTACCCAAAAAATTATCAAGTGCAACCTAAAGAAAATAATAGTAGAACAGAACGTCTCACTGAATTAATAAGACAACAGCAATGGAATCACCTGACTCGAGAAGAAAAGGCAGAACTGAAATCAGCCATCCTAGACAACCATGAATTATTCATTTTAGACAAAAGTTAATTAGGCTTGATGAAAGGACTTCCAGCAAAAATTAACGTAGCTGATCCACAACCTAGACGTGGTCCTAGGTATCGTTATCCTGAGGAGGCAAAAAGCTTAATAGCGGAAATGCTACAGGACATGGAGAACAGACAAATCAGAGAAAAGTCAACATCTGCTTGGCTTTCACCCATAATTTTGGTCAATAAACTGGACGGGAGTAAAAGAATGTGTCTAGATTATCGTCATGTGAATAAACATCTCGCCACAGATATTTATCCTTTACCGAGGTTAGAGGAACTAGTGGACCAAGCAGCTGGTCATAATTTCTATACAACCCTTGACATGCGTGAAGCCTATTTTCAAATCCTCTTGGATGATAATAGCAGAGACCTTACAGCCTTTAGTGATAGAATAACCTCATATAGATTCAGGGGACTTCCTTTTGGACTCAGTTGTTCCCCAGCCATCTTTACACGTCACATGGCTGCTCTTCTATCACCCTTGTTAAAGGAAGGTTGGTTTAAGAATTACTTGGACGACCTCATAATTTGGGCCCCCGATCTTTCTTCACTTACTGAAAGACTGAGAAAGACCTTCACTTTACTTAAGAAAAATGGTGTTAAACTAAATCTTAGTAAATGTGAAATAGCTAAAAATGAACTTACTTTCCTTCGCTATAGAATATCTAAAGAGGGCAGTCAACCAGACCCAAAGAATGTAGAAGCAGTTCTTCAAATGTAACCACCGACTAAAGTAAAAGAAGTCAGGAGATTCTTGGGTATGACAGGGTTTTACAGAAAACATATCCCTAATTATGCAAAGATTGCCGCAACTCTAACTAATCTCACCAGAAAAACCCAAACTTTTAAATGGACTGAAAAGTGTCAAACTGTTTTTGAATCACTGAAAGAATATCTCTCTAAGGCTCCTGTTCTTGTGAGAGCCCAACCTCACCAACCATTCATTGTCACAACTGATGCTAGCAATATCCACATAGGAGGTGTCCTAAGTCTGTTTTCCCTCTGTACATTTTCAGTTTGTTAACTGCCTAAATAATAAACTGTTTATTATTATTATTATTATTATTGTTATTATTATTATTATTATTATTATTATTATTATTATTATTATTATTATTAAGTCAAACTCAAAATGATGGCGAGGCTAAACCTCTTGGTTATTTCTCTCATGTGAAGCACACTGCATACATGGACGGATAAGGCCCCTGTAACAGCTAGGGGAGGTGAGAAAAAACTGGCGGAGACGACTCAGAACACCTAACTTCACAGAAGCTGTTTTACCTAAGGATGAGGTGTGAAGTTTCCTGTTTAGACTATAAGTAGACAGACTGAGGACCCAGAGGAGAAGGCAGTAGACACCTGCCGAAACGATAATTACTCCCAGTGAGGTCTAATGCACTGTTCAGGGGGTGCTGTGAACTTATCATTAAACCCAGCTGTGACCTCACTGAACGTTTCCCTTTCTGTCTCACAACACAAGGGGGCAGTCACAGTCTGCCCTCTAAAGACAACTCTCTTCCTCCACACAAAACTACAAGCACCTAATAACACACACACCCTTCACTCAAAAGATTTTAAAATGATCATGGCGACTCCTACACCAGCCTCAGAGTCCCCATCTGGGGAGGGGACCATAAATGTCCCCAGGTCGGACTGCCTTTCTGTCGAAGACCCTAAGTGTCTTGACACCTCCCTCAACTTTTTCTTCATTAACTTGTGCAACATTCGCGGTCTAAGATCTAATTTTCAATCTGTAGAACACCACCTCTCCTCTTCTAAACCTCATCTTCTTTTCCACACTGAAACTCAGGTGTCTAAGGCAACTGACAGTAGCCCCTTTTCTGTTCCCTCCTACTTTCTCTATCCTCATTTTCGATCCAATGTTGGTTGCTACGTTTATGTGCGCAATGACTTAACCTGCTCTCGTGCCCACGCTCTTGAATCTTCCGAGTTTTCCACCATCTGGCTACGACTACGGAGTCACTCTAAAACTAAATTTATCTGTGCTGTATACCTTTCACCTAACTCCTCTGACTATAAAAAATTCTTTGACTATTTAACTTCCAAAGTGGAGCACATTCTGACCCTCTTCCCTTTTGCAGAGATCTCCATTCTTGGAGACTTCAATGTTCACCATCAGCTTTGGCTTTCCTCTCCCTACACTGACCATCTTGTTGAACTAGCCTACAACTTTGCTATCCTCCACGACCTAGAGCAATTGCTGCAACACTCTACTCGTATTCCTGACCGTCAGGAGATACGCCTAACATTCCTGACCTTTTCCTGACCTCTAATCTTTCTGCTTATGCTGTCACCCTTTCTTCTCCGTTGGGCTCCTCCAATCACAATCTCATCTCTGTATCTTGTCCTATCGCTCCAATCTTTCCTCAGGATCCCCCTAAGCGAAGGTGCCTCTGGCGTTTTGCCTCTGCTAATTGAGGGGGCCCCGAGGAGATATTTTATTGATTTTCCTTGGAATGACTACTGCTTCCGTGTCAGAGACCGGTCTTTGTGTGCTGAGCGCATAACAGAGGTGATAGTGTCTGGCATGGAGACGTACATTCCTCACTTTTTTTCTCCCGTCCTAAACCTTCTAAACCTTGGTTTAACACTGCTTGTTCTAGTGCTATACATGATAGAGAGGTGCCCCACAATAGGTACTTAAGCCTTCCATCACCAGAATCTCATGCACTTTATATTTCTGCCCGGAACCATGCCAAGTCTGTTCTCCAACTAGCCAAAAACTCCTTCATTAACAGAGTGTCAAAACCTTTCAAGATCTAACTCTTCTCGTGACTTCTGGCATCTAGCCAAAAAATATCTCCAATAACTTTGCTTCTTCTTCTTTCCCTCCTCTATTTCTTCTTCTTTCCCTCCTCTATTTCAACCAGATGGCACCACTGCTATCACATCTATTTCTAAAGCTGAACTCTTTGCTCAAACCTTTGCTAAAAACTCTACCTTGGACGATTCTGGGCTTGTTCCTCCCTCTCCTCCACCCTCTGACTACTTCATGCCACCTATTAAAATTCTTCGCAATGATGTTTTTCATGCCCTCGCTGGCCTAAACCCTCGGAAGGCTTATGGACCTGATGGGGTCTCTCCTATTGTCCTATTGTACATCCATGCTTGCACCTTGCCTAGTCAAACTCTTCCAGCTCTGTCTGTCAACATCTACCTTTCCTTCTTGCTGGAAGTTTGCCTACATTCAACCAGAACTGCTTAGTTCTTCTTCGTTCGCTGCCCACGTGGTCACATCGTGGTGTTTCCAGGGGAAGGACCGGGCATTGGCCTCACTTCTGGAGGAATAAGTATTTCTTTCTGTGTGCCGATCACATGCGATTCCTGGATGAGTCTCCAGGTAGACTAGGATAGGACAATCAAAATAAAGCGGTTATAATTCTTTTGATTTATATTTACACTGTAACTACAAAGAAGGCCTGGCTAGCTAGTGCTACACTCAGTGGCGCGTGAGCGGCACACAGAAAGAAATTCTTATTCCTCCGGAAGTAAGGCCAATGCCCGGTCCTTCCCCTGGAAACACCAGGAACGAGGAAGAACTAAGCTACGTTGTGAGAGCACAGGTTTACGTTAAGTTACAGGAGCACAGAGGTAAATAGCAGGCACTACGCACTGTATCACTCGACAAGGAACGACGACCACGTGGTCGCTGGGGGACTGGATGGATATGGGCTAGAGAACAGTCCCCACCAGAAATAACTCACCCAAGACATTCCCCTGGTGTACTCACTCCTCCAGTCTGCTTCGATGAAACCCAGCTTCGTCGGTCAGGGCCCCGGCTCACCATTTCACCACGCTGTCCCCTCCGTTGGCTGGTCAGGGTGGAGTCGAGGACGGCACGTCTCGGGCGCTGGATGATCCGGCGGTAAGTGAGGCCTGGCGAGGTCGTGACCCGCTCACCTTGGCCCGCGAGCACTGATACAGGCTCCGCCTACCTGCCCGCATGGCGAATGGTTTTCTCCTATGAGAGGGCGGTAATTTATTGCCCTCACAAAATCTAGTGCTCCTGTGCTCTCAAATTACCCCCTAGAAACGAGGATTTTTTTTTTTTTTCGGGAAGAAAACAATTCTAAGCCCAACTAGCTACAAACGGGTGTGTGTAGAATAAAAGGGTCTTCAGGTGGAAGCTCAGGTGGCTCATGAGGGTAAAACCCCGTATTTACGTTAAGAATGTAGCTTAGGGAAAAAAACTCCTGAACCAGCTGAACCTTCCCGTGCCTTTTGCAAGACGAAATATCGTCAGACTTAAACCGCCCTCCTATTGTTATGTATGTTTATGTATAACATAAACATACATAACAGTGTTGGTGTTCGAGTGTGCGTAATGTATGTGTAAGAGACACACAGACGCTACACGATCACGGGAGCGGTGTCTTCGGATTCATCTTGGGAAAGACGCGGCGTGGTGACACCTCTCTCTGGAGAACACGAGCGTGTTCCGAACGGCATTCAGGTTGAGGGTGGCTTCAGAGTCCCTCTGCCAACAAAGATAAAATTTAGTGCCTTCAAGATACCATATACACCTCATATGCAAACACAGAATACAAGTCATAACTCATCCTGTAGTGGGATGTAGTAGTGTTGGTGGTTACTCGTCTCGCGGAGCCATGACGTATCCTGGTCCACCATCTTTGTCTCCCGGCACCCGGAAGACGTCCTCCATAAGGATGCTGCTGCTGCTGCTGCTAGGGGCAAAACTGGGGTGATTATGTGCAGGTACCCTCACATTTCCTCAAGGTAGGGACACCTGGTGCTGGAATGAGTAGGCATTATGCATGACATGTAAACATAGACACACTCCTTCAGACCGATCTAGAATATTAACTTTGTGATCTAACTAGACGCATGACAAGATCATCCCTTTACTGATGACAAAGAGGTACTACTCGCTCGTCTCAGCCGGCGCGCTTGTTCCTTCTAGAAGGGGAGACAGCACGTCGGCCCCGACATTGTCTCGGCCACCGATGTACTGTACTCGCATCTGAAATTGTTGCAAATACAGAGCCCATCTCATTATTCGGGAGTTTGGGAGGGGCATGTGGTCTGTCTGCAATACGAATTCATCCCCGTATAAGTAGAAGCAGAATTTCTTTATTCCGTCTACTACAGCGAGTAGTTCACGTTCTACCGTGCTGTAGTTCTTCTCTGCTGGTTTGAGCTTCGTGCTGTGATAGGCCACGGGGAAGATGTCGCCGTCCTTTTCCTGCAGCAACACAGCACCCAAACCTTCACCGGATCCTTCCATATAGATGGCCACCTGTGCTCCATCAGGCAGGACCTGAAGACGCTGGTGAGAGGACCTGACAGCTCACTGGCGCAGCGTTTGAGGAGCCGCGGGCTGATGTTGTCCGGGCCAGTGGCTTTGTTTTCCTCTACTTCCATCATTAGCCGCTCCACCTGTCCATGTGTCACCTGAACATCGATGACGGTGTGGTCTGTTTCCTGAGGGAGGTGAGGTGGACGTCTACCTGGATCAGTGACTGACAATTCTGCGAAAAACTCAGCGAGTAGAGAAGCCTTGTCCTCACTGCTGCTGGCTGTTGTCCCGTCCAGCCTGGTTAGTGGAGGAACAGTGTCGCGGTGGCCTGTCCGTTGTTGCTCCTTGACAAGCCTCCACCAGGTTTTGTGGCCAACCCATGAGCCACAGAGCTTTCGCCTCGTGTCCTCTCGCTGCTGCCGTCTCGCCCACCTGTAGGTAGCTGTCACCCGTCTACACGCCACACGATGTTGGGCCCAGTTGTAGTGTGTTGGACGACGTTTGTACCTCACCCAGGCTGCGTGTTTAACCTCAGCGGCCGCTCAGCATCGGTAACCGAACCAAGCAGGGTCACCAGGCCTAACGAGGTATCTTCTGCTGGAGACGTGTTGCTGGAGGGCAAGGAGCTTGGTGGTGAGGGCACGGGCCTTTTCCTCCGCGTTGCCTTTTAGTAGTCCAAGCGGAGGAAAAGGCCCGTGCCCTCACCACCAAGCTCCTTGCCCTCCAGCAACACGTCTCCAGCAGAAGATACCTCGTTAGGCCTGGTGACCCTGCTTGGTTCGGTTACCGATGCTGAGCGGCCGCTGAGGTTAAACACGCAGCCTGGGTGAGGTACAAACGTCGTCCAACACACTACAACTGGGCCCAACATCGTGTGGCGTGTAGACGGGTGACAGCTACCTACAGGTGGGCGAGACGGCAGCAGCGAGAGGACACGAGGCGAAAGCTCTGTGGCTCATGGGTTGGCCACAAAACCTGGTGGAGGCTTGTCAAGGAGCAACAACGGACAGGCCACCGCGACACTGTTCCTCCACTAACCAGGCTGGACGGGACAACAGCCAGCAGCAGTGAGGACAAGGCTTCTCTACTCGCTGAGTTTTTCGCAGAATTGTCAGTCACTGATCCAGGTAGACGTCCACCTCACCTCCCTCAGGAAACAGACCACACCGTCATCGATGTTCAGGTGACACATGGACAGGTGGAGCGGCTAATGATGGAAGTAGAGGAAAACAAAGCCACTGGCCCGGACAACATCAGCCCGCGGCTCCTCAAACGCTGCGCCAGTGAGCTGTCAGGTCCTCTCACCAGCGTCTTCAGGTCCTGCCTGATGGAGCACAGGTGGCCATCTATATGGAAGGAGGCGCGGGTGGTACCAACCCACAAGAACTCAGAGTCTGAGCTCAGCAATTACAGACTCATCTCGCTGCTCTCCGTGGTGGACAAGTTGATGGAGCAGGTAGTGGCAGGTGTCATCTGTCATCATCTGTGTGAGCACCGCCTCCTCTCAGACAGGCAGTTCGGCTTCCGGCCTGGCCGCTCAACAGCGGACCTCCTCACCCTCCTCTCCCAAGGCTGGCAGGATGCCCTGGACGAAGGCCTGGATACTCTTGTGGTGGGCCTGGACATTGCTGGGGCCTTTGATAGGGTCTGGCACGCGGGGCTAGTAAAAAAGCTTTGCGCCAAGAATATCCAGGGCAGTATCCTCCTTACACTGCTCGAGGACTACCTCCAGGGGAGAACCCTCCGGGTAGTCATCAATGGACAGGCATCCCAACCGTTACTTATACAGGCCTCAGTTCCACAGGGTTCAGTGTTGTGCCCGATCCTGTGGAACATATACTTCGATGACCTCCTGCGGCAAATAACGACTCTGCTTGCATACGCCGACGACTGCAGTCTCTCCCGCTCCTACTGCCGCTCCGATAGTCAGCGAGCGGTTAGAAAGCTGAACAGTCAGCTCAGGCTGGTGATGGAGTGGGGAGAGGCGTGGCAAGTCAGCTTCGCTCCAGAAAAGACGCAGGCCATGGTCATCTCACGGTCCCCAGCTGCCCCCTCGGCCGTCTCAGGCTGTCTGAGTTTCGGAGGCCAGACACTTCCCCTCCGGGAACACGTCAAGTTGCTGGGAGTGACGGTGGACTGTGGCCTGCGCTTTCACCACCATGTTGCTGCTGTTGCCCACCAGGCCTCCGAGCTGGTCTCTGCACTGCGTCGGATGTCGGGGAAACCTCGACTTCCGGGGCATCCTCACACTGTACAAGGCTCAGATACGGCCTTGTATGGAGTACAGTGCCTTGTCCTGGATGTCGAGTGTCCCCACCCACTTGCAGAGACTGGATGCTGTGCAACGACGTGCCCTGCGCTTGGTGGGGATGGACGGACTACAGCAGCAGCAGCAGCAGCAGCAGGAGCAGCAAGAGGAGCAGACCGGAGTCACGTCGCTGGAGCATCGACGGGACGTGTCGGCGCTGGTGGTCCAGCACAAGGCCCGGGTTCTGGAGGTCCCTCATCTCAGCTCGCTAAGGCTCCCACCACGAGCTGTCCAGAGGGAGTCCAGGACAACCACCTCCAGTGACATGCTGGTGCAGGTGCCTCGATCTTACTCGAGGCAGCACCAGCGCTCTTACACAGCCAGAACCTCCAGAATGTGGAATGTGTTTACGGCAGCCACGAGTGATACACAGACAATGACACTTCAGCAAGTGAAAATGGCTGCACGCAGGTGGCGTAAAACACAAATTCCCACACTAGTGCTGTGTTAATCATACGTGCATATAGTAGGATAAGTTTGCTTTTTTGTATATATTTTCTTCTTTATATTTAAGTATAGGCTTTTAAATAGAAGCATAAAAATCGTGTTATTTTAAGCATGATGTAAATTTTGTTTAAATAAAGAGAGAGAGAGAGAGAGAGAGAGAGAGAGAGAGAGAGAGAGAGAGAGAGAGAGAGAGAGAGAGAGAGAGAGAGAGAGAGAGAGAGAGAGAGAGAGATTTTTAATATTTGATATATTTTATTTGCCTTTTGTAACATAATTGTATTTCTGCATTTTATACAAAGTTAAATACATATGGCCAGGTCTATCAAGCCGAAGCTTTTATACAGACCTGAATAAAAAAAAAATACACAAGTAGCAGAAATCTTTACACCCTAACTTGCCCTTATTTCAACCGAAATTTTGCACATGATAGAGGTAATAATAGACTACGTATTTTGTTGTTTTCAGCACATGACAACATGACACAATAATAAGTCATAGAATGTATAGTATGCTATACTATGCCACATATTTTTTCACATACGCGTACTTCGCGAACACAAACATAGGTAGACATATTTACATAGCACATATCACATACTATAACATATAACTGCATACATACACACATTCATATATACATGCACATACACAGGCACTCACATATATGCAACCTGTATGAGAATATACGTACAGCATGATGTATACATGCGGGCACACAATATATGCACACACACACACATGGCCACATACAAACCTGTGCACATACATACACATACTCACATACCTACATAATAAATGTATGTATGGTTACATACATACTTTCCCGTAACATATGTTATATTAGCCGAAGTTATGGTTAGTATGTTATGGTTAGTATTCATAGTTTAGAAGTAAGAAACATTTCATTTTGTTTTTAAACAAATTGATAGACGTTAGTGGTTTAGTTTCCTGTGGGAGGTTGTTCCACTCCCTGACGCCCTGCACACTCACACTTCTCTGTGCGTGGACAGTCCTACAGAGAGGAAGTTTGAGATCATTTAAGAACATAAGAACATAAGAAATAAGGGAAGCTGCAAGAAGCGACCAGGCCTACACGTGGCAGTCCCTGTATGAAATATACCTACCTATTTCCATCTATTATCCCCATCCATAAACCTGTCCAATCTCTTAAAGCTCTCTAATGTCCCAGCACTAACATCATGATTACTGAGTCTGTTCCACTCATCTGCCACTCTATTTGTGAACCGATTTTTTCTTATCTCCTTCCTAAACCAAATTTTTTTTCAAGCTTGAACACGTTATTTCTTTTTCTACCCTGATTGCTGATCCTAAGAATTTTGCTTACATTCCCCTTGTTATAACCCTTATACCACTTAAAAACTTTTATCAGGTCCCCTCTTAACCTACGTCTCTCTAAAGAATGTAGATTTAACAATTTCAATCTCGCTTCATAAGGAATACTCCTCATCTCCTGTATCCTTTTAGTCATTCTCCTCTGTACTGATTTTAATAGACCTATATCCTTCCTGTAATATGGGAACCAGAACTGCACAGCGTAGTCTAGATGAGGTCTGACCAGCGCCAAGTATAACTTTAATATTACTTCCGGCCTTCTATTTTTAACACTCCTAAAAATTAATCCTAGTACCCTATTTGCCCTGTTTCTGCCATATATGATTGTTTTCCTAAACGGAGTTCAGGGCTAACTATAACTCTTAAATCTTTCTCGTACCCTATACCTACCAGAGTTTGGTTATTTTTTTTTCTTAATGTAGGAAGGATACTGGCCAAGGGCAACAAAAATCTAATAAAAAAAATGCCCACTAAAATGCCAGTCTCATAAAAGGGTCAAAGCAGTGGTCAAAAATTGGTGGATAAGTGTCTTGAAACCTCCCTCTTGAAGGAATTCAAGTCATAGGAAGGTGGAAATAGAGAAGCAGGCAGGGAGTTCCAGAGTTTACCAGAGAAAGGGATGAATGATTGAGAATACTGGTTAACTCTTGCATTAGAGAGGTGGACAGAATAGGGGTGAGAGAAAGAAGAAAGTCTTGTGCAGCGAGGCCGTGGAAGGAGGAGAGGCATGCAGTTAGCAAGATCAGAAGAGCAGTTAGCATGAAAATAGCGGTAGAAGACAGCTAGATATGCAACATTGCGGCGGTGAGAGAGAGGCTGAAGACAGTCAGTTAGAGGAGAGGAGTTAATGAGACGAAAAGCTTTTGATTCCACCCTGTCTAGAAGAGCAGTATGAGTGGAACCCCCCAGACATGTGAAGCATACTCCATACATGGACGGATAAGGCCCTTGTACAGAGTTAGCAGCTGGGGGGGTGAGAAAAACTGGCGGAGACGTCTCAGAACACCTAACTTCATAGAAGCTGTTTTAGCTAGAGATGAGATGTGAAGTTTCCAGTTCAGATTATAAGTAAAGGACAGACCGAGGATGTTCAGTGTAGAAGAGGGGGACAGTTGAGTGTCATTGAAAAAGAGAGGATAGTTGTCTGGAAGGTTGTGTCGAGTTGATAGATGAAGGAATTGAGTTTTTGAGGCATTGAACAATACCAAGTTTCCTCTGCCCCAATCAGAAATTTTAGAAAGATCAGAAGTCAGGCGTTCTGTGGCATCCCTACGTGACATGTTTACCTCCTGAAGGGTTGTACGTCTATGAAAAGACGTGGAAAAGTGCAGGGTGGTATCATCAGCGTAGGAGTGGATAGGACAAGAAGTTTGGTTTAGAAGATCATTAATGAATAATAAGAATAGAGTGGGTGACAGGACAGAAGCCTGACGAACACCACAGTTAATAGACTTAGGAGAAGAACGGTGACCGTCTACCACAGCAGCAATAGAACGGTCAGAAAGGAAACTTGAGATGAAGTTACAGAGAGAAGGATAGAAACCGTAGGAGGGTAGTTTGGAAATCAAAGCTTTGTGGCAGACTCTATCAAAGGCTTTTGATATGTCCAAGGCAACAGCAAAAGTTTCACCAAAATCTCTAAAAGAGGATGACCAAGACTCAGTAAGGAAAGCCAGAAGATCACCAGTAGAGCGGCCTTGACGGAACCCATACTGGCGATCAGATAGAAGGTTGTGAAGTGATAGATGTTTAAGAATCTTCCTGTTGAGGATAGATTTAAAAACTTTAGATAGGCAGGAAATTAAAGCAATAGGACGGTAGTTTGAGGGATTAGAACGGTCACCCTTTTTAGGAACAGGTTTAATGAAGGCAAACTTCCAGCAAGAAGGAAAGGTAGATGTTGACAGACAGAGCTGAAAGAGTTTGACTAGGCATTTAGTTTGACTTTGCATTTATTGATATGAAACTACATTTGCCATCTATCCGTCTATTAATTCATCCTATCTAAATCTGCCTGCAAGGCGATGGCATCCGATTCTGATCTAATTAATCTACCAATCTTTGTGTCATCCGCAAGTTTAATGTTTAATGTGTACCTACTGTGTGGGTTTCCTCTACCTACGCTTTTCTAAGTACTTTGCATTTATTGATATGAAACTGCATTTGCCATCTATCCGTCTATTAATTCATCCTATCTAAATCTGCCTGCAAGGCGATAGCATCCGATTTTGACCTAATTAATCTACCAATCTTTGTGTCATCCGCAAATTTATTAACATCACTACTAATTCCACTATCCAAGTCATTGATATATATTAGAAATAACAATGGCCCTAATACTGATCCCTGTGATACCCCACTAATTACATGACCCCACTCGGATTTAGTTAGAGCCGTTTATTACATCTCTCTGTCGCCTGTCGCTAAGCCATAACCCTATCCAGCCTAACACCTTCCCATCTATCCCGTGTGCCCTAACCTTTCTCAGGAGCCTTTGATGGGGTACCTTGTCAAATGCTTTACTTAAGTCCAGATATAAAATATCATAATTATCTCCATTATCTACTGCCTCGTACACTTTACTATAAAAACTTAACAAGTTTGTCAGGCAAGACTTCCCCTTCGTGAAGCCATGCTGTGACTGATTTATCAAGTTATGTTTGTCTAAACGTTCCCTAATGTTCCTCGCTATTATTGACTCTAATATTTTACGTACAACAGAAGTTAAGCTGACAGGTCTATAGTTAGACGCTAAAGTTTTATCTCCTTTCTTAAAGATGGATACTACATTAGCCTGCCTCCACATTACTGGTACCTCACCTGACTCAAGTGGTCTCCTAAAGACAAACTAACGGCTCACTAATAACCTCTTTGCATTTTTTAAGTACTCTGGGATATTTTTCATCTGGTCCTGGTGTCTTGAACTTTTTTAGCTTATCTATCTCCAGTTCCACGATCTCCCTAGTTATGGAAATATCTGTCAGTTTTTCATTCTCATCTGCTCTAAACATCTGTTCACTATCTGGCATACACTGCATGTTTTCCTGGGTGAAGACAGTTAAGAAATACTCATTCAGATTTTTACTAATATCCTCCCCAGAACTAACCAGCTCCCCATCTGCTGCCTTTAATGAACCTATAGTATCCTTATTCTTCGTTCTGTATGCCTGATAAAATCCCTTCACATCCGTCTTCGCCTGGCTGGCTACTTTTAATTCATAATTGCCCTTTGCTTTCCTCGTTAACTTCCTGACTGTTCTAATTAATTCATTATATTGTGATCTTAAAACTTCTTCATCTCCCCATAATCTCTTATATATACTTCTCTTACGCCCTATATAATGTTTTAACCTAGTAATCATCCATTTAAGGTAATTTTTCTGTGATCTTATTGCCCTATACGGGATATTTGCTAACTGACCTGTATGAACTTTATCTACGAAATATTTATACAATTCATCTACATTTACTTCACCTAATCCCCTTACCTCGGCCCCTACCATCCTCTCCACTCCCTCATCTACTCGACTCGACCTCAACTCTCTCATTTCAGCATGACCTGACATTCCAACTTACTCACACCTATCTCCCCCTCCCTCTCTCCTTCGCCCCTTCCAGACACATATTCCCTCCTCTTGTCCTACACTCTCACACACCTCACCTCTCTCATCTTGCCTTATCTCTCTCAACTCTGTCCCGGACCTGACCTCATCCTTCTAGTGTTATTAACATTATTGGATAGTAATTCATAAGATGTATTATTGGGATATATGTAAATTGATTTGAAAACAAATATACAAGTTTGCAAGAATATTATATCGGGGACTCTCAAAAGGTTGTGTTCACTAGATAGAGGATTAGTATGATTATACCGTTTTTTTTTTTTTTTTATATATATATAAAACATTGCTCTCATTATTTTTTTTTCTGCGCAACAAATCACTCATCTTTAAACGCTCCCGAATTGCCGAATAGTATATTAGATGTGGATGAAAATTAAACATATATATTAATTTCAGACATTGGACAGTTATATTGTTACTAATTTTGTACAAGACACCAGTTATTTGTGACAATTTACTACAGAGTTGATGTAGGTGTAGTTTCCATGTTAATTTACCATCTATTATTAAGCCTAGAAATTTTATGCAATTAACTTTACTCAACAAATTGTCTTTTATCTTTATATTAATATCAACTTCATTTACGTTTGTCAGACATGACACTATATAGAAAGTTTTAGACGCCTTTAGTGTAAGTCTGTTGCGTGTTATCTAGTCAGATACCTTAATTAATTCATGATTTAAAATATTAATCATTTCCTCCATATTTTGTTCTTGGACGTATATAGTAGTGTCATCAGCGTAAAGCAAGAATTTAATTTAGTTGTTTGTGCGTACTATGTCATTCACATATATTAAGAATAACATCGACTCCATTAATTAACATTAATCAACATGTAAACATATTAATTACGGTCTCCCTGCGGGAGACCGTAATTAATATGTTTACATGTTGATGAAATATTGTTGTAAATTGTAAATTGTTTTCTTAAACTCAAGTATCTCTTTATGAAGTCATTTGCCTTTCTCCGAATGCCATATGTATTTAGTTTACTTAACAGAATATTGTGTGATATCGTATCAAAGGCCTTACTTAAATCACAAAATACAGTAATTTGGTTACATTTGTTATCTAAAGCATCATGAATACTTTGGCACAGATTATGAATTGCTACATCTGTTGAGTACTTGGGCCTGAATCCTTACTTGGTTTCTGTAAACAAGGAAAACTTAGAAAAGTAGTAAGTTAATCTAATAACGAAAACCTTTTCGACGATTTTGCTGAAGCTGGGTAGAATAGAAACAGACCTATAGTTATTGTGCTTGCATTTATCACCTTTCTTAAATATTGGGATAATTTTTGTAAAATTTAATTACTTATGAAAGCATCCTTCCTCAAAACATCTATTAATAATAAACTTTAGAAAAGGAAAAATATTATCGCTGCATTCTTTTATTACCTATATGTTGATGTCATCATATACAGGTGAAGTAACTTTGAGACCAGTAATAATATCCTTAACTTCTTTCTCTGTGGTTAGTCTTCGAAAAATCATATACAGGTGAAGTAACTTTGAGACCAGTAATAATATCCTTAACTTCTTTCTCTGTGATTAGTCTACGAAAAAAAAAAAAAAATGGCACAGGATCAGGGAGGAAAGAGTTAAATGGCACAGTGGGAGGACCAATGTCTGCAGCTAATTTACTGACAATATTACTAAAATAGTTGCTAAACTCTTCAGCAATATCAATGTTGTTAAGAGAAGATTTTGTCACCAAAATCCAATGAAGATGGCAATTTTGAGACATTCTTTCCCATTAAACGGTTAAGTATTTCCCAAGTTTTCTTTGTATTACCTGACTGTTGAGATAATTTTGATATGTGGTAGTTTTTTTAGCCACTCTAATTATTGATGTCAGCTTGTTTCTATATCTTTTGAAGGTTGTTTCATACGTTAATGGCCATTTTGCATATAATTTTTGCAGCTTGTTGCGGTGTTTTATAAATTTTATTATTCCTGCTGTTACATAAGATTTTCCAAGATACTTTTTCTTTAATTCTGATTTTTTTTTTTTTTGAGGGAAGTTTTTTTTATTGTACAAAATGTCAAATTTATTCAAATATAAATTCAAAATCTTTTCAACTCCTTCAATATTAAGAAAATCTGAGTTCAAATTATTTATTTTTTTTTTAAGTCTTCTCTAAAGGCCCTGGTATTTTTTTTTTTTTAATGTAGGAAGGACACTGGCCAAGGACAACAAAAATCTAATAAAAAAAAAAATGCCCACTGAAATGCCAGTCCCATAAAAGGGTCAAAGCAGTGGTCAAAAATTGATGAATAAGTGTCTTGAAACCTCCCTCTTGAAGGAATTCAAGTCATAGGAAGGTGGAAATACAGAAGCAGGCAGGGAGTTCCAGAGTTTACCAGAGAAAGGGATGAATGATTGAGAATACAGGTTAACTCTTGCATTAGAGAGTTGGACAGAATAGGGGTGAGAGAAAGAAGAAAGTCTTCTGCAGCGAGGCCGCGGAAGGAGGGGAGGCATGCAGTTAGCAAGATCAGAAGAGCAGTTAGCATGAAAATAGCGGTAGAAGACAGCTAGATATGCAACACTGCGGCGGTGAGAGAGAGATTGAAGACAGTCAGTTAGAGGAGAGGAGTTGATGAGACGAAAAGCTTTTGATTCCACCATGTCTAGAAGAGCAGTATGAGTGGAACCCCCCCAGACATGTGAAGCATACTCCATACATGGACGGATAAGGCCCTTGTACAGAGTTAGCAGCTGGGGGGGTGAGAAAAACTGGCGGAGACGTCTCAGAACACCTAACTTCATAGAAGCTGTTTTAGCTAGAGATGAGATGTGAAGTTTCCAGTTCAGATTATAAGTAAAGGACAGACCGAGGATGTTCAGTGTAGAAGAGGGGGACAGTTGAGTGTCATTGAAGAAGAGGGGATAGTTGTCTGGAAGGTTGTGTCGAGTTGATAGATGGAGGAATTGAGTTTTTGAGGCATTAAACAATACCAAGTTTGCTCTGCCCCAATCAGAAATTTTAGAAAGATCAGAAATCAGGCGTTCTGTGGCTTCCCTGCGTGATATGTTTACCTCCTGAAGGGTTGGACGTCTATGAAAAGACGTGGAAGAGTGCAGGGTGGTATCATCAGCGTAGGAGAGGATAGGACAAGAAGTTTGGTTTAGAAGATCATTAATGAATAATAAGAAGAGAGTGGGTGACAGGACAGAACCCTGAGGAACACCACTGTTAATAGATTTAGGAGAAGAACAGTGACCGTCTACCAGAGCAGCAATAGAACGGTCAGAAAGGAAACTTGAGATGAAGTTACAGAGAGAAGGATAGAAACCGAAGGAGGGTAGTTTGGAAATCAAAGCTTTGTGCCAGACTCTATCAAAAGCTTTTGATATGTCCAAGTCAACAGCAAAAGTTTCACCAAAATCTCTAAAAGAGGATGACCAAGACTCAGTAAGGAATGCCAGAAGATCACCAGTAGAGCGGCCTTGACGGAACCCATACTGGCGATCATATAGAAGGTTGTGACGTGATAGATGTTTAAGAATCTTCCTGTTGAGGATAGATTAAAAAACTTTAGATAGGCAGGAAATTAAAGCAATAGGACGGTAGTTTGAGGGATTAGAACGGTCACCCTTTTTAGGAACAGGTTGAATGTAGGCAAACTTCCAACAAGAAGGAAAGGTAGATGTTGACAGACAGAGCTGAAAGAGTTTGACTAAGCAAGGTGCACGCACGGAGGCACAGTTTCGGAGAACAATAGGAGGGACCCCATCAGGTCTATAAGCCTTCCGAGGGTTTAGGCCAGCGAGGGCATGGAAAACATCATTGCGAAGAATTTTAATAGTTTTTGGCTAGTTGGAGAACAGACTTGGCATGGTTCCGGGCAGAAATATAAAGTGCATGAGATTCTGGTGATGGAAGGCTTAAATACCTTTTGTGGGCCAATATTGTATATCCTTTTACTTATGTCAACATATGAAGTATTACTCTGAACATTTAAGGAGAACCAACTTAACACAGGAAAATGGTCACTTATTGTTGTATACAATATACCGCTTTTGATATAATTTTGCATGTCGTTTTCCAGGTGTGATATATTAAAGTGGCAGACCTGTCAGTCACTCTAGTTGGTTTTATAATTATTTGAGAGAAGCTAAAACATTGAAACATGTTAATGTATGTTGTGACATTTTCATTGATATGTAACAAATTGACATTATAATCCCCCTTTACATGACATTTCATCTTTAAATTCGATAATACATGTAAAAATTTCTTCCATAGGCTTAAGAAAATCAGTCAATGTTGAGATAGGAGGTCTATATACCATACCAATTATAAATTTAATTGGTTCTAAGACTTTTATGAATGTTTCAATGTGTGGTTGCAAACATGGAGGAGGCAGTAGACACCTGCCGAAACGATAATTACTCCCAGTGAGGTCTAAAGCACTGTTCAGGGGGTGCTGTGAACTTATCATTAAACCCAGCTGTGATCTCACTGAACGTTTCCCTTTGTGTCTCACAACACAAGGGGGCAGTCACAGCCTGCCCCCTAAAGACAAATCTCTTCCTCTCCACACAAAACTACAAGCACCTAATAACACACACACCCTTCACTCAAAAATTTTTAAAATCATCATGGCGACTCCTACACCAGCCTCGGAGTCCCCATCTGGGGAGGGGACCATAAATGTCCTCAGGTCGGACTGCCTTTGTCAACGACCCTAAGTGTCTTGACACCCCCCTCAACTTTTTCTTCAATAACTTCTGCAACATTCGCGGTCTAAGATCTAATTTTCAATCTGTAGAACAACACCACTCCTCTTCTGAACCTCATCTTCTTTTCCTCACTGAAACTCAGGTGTCTGAGGCAACTGACAATAGCCCATTTTCTGTTCCCTCCTACTTCCTCTATCCTCATTTTCGATCCAAAGCTGGATGCTGCGTTTAAGTGCGCAATGACTTAACCTGCTCTCGTGCCCACGCTCTTGAATCTTCCGAGTTTTCCACCATCTGGCTACGACTACAGAGTCACTCTCAAACTAAATTTATCTGTGCTGTATACCTCTCATCTAACTCCTCTGACTATAAGAAATTCTTTGACTACTTAACTTCCAAAGCGGAGCACATTCTGACCCTCTTCCCTTTTGCAGAGATCTCCATTCTTGGAGACTTCAATGTTCACCACCAGCTTTGGCTTTCCTTTCCCTTCACTGACCATCCTGGTGAACTAGCCTACAACTTTGTTATCCTCCATGACCTAGAGCAATTGGTGCAACACCCTACTCGTATTCCTGACCGACTTGGAGATACGCCCAACATTCTTGACCTTTTCCTGACCTCTAATCCTTCTGCTTATGCTGTCACCCTTTCTTCTCCGTTGGGCTCTTCCGATCACAATCTCATATCTTTATCTTGTCCTATCACTCCAATCCCTCCTCAGGATCCCCCTAAGCGAAGGTGTCTCTGGCGTTTTGCCTCTGCTAATTGGGGGTACCTGAGGAGGTATTTTGCTGATTTTCCTTGGAATGACTACTGCTTCCGTGTCAGAGACCCATCTTTGTGTGCTGAGCGCATAACAGAGGTGATAGTGTCTGGCAAGGAGGCATACATTCCTCACTCTTTTTCTCGTCCTAAACCTTCTAAACCTTGGTTTAACACAGCTTGTTCTCGTGCTATACATGATAGAGAGGTGGGCCACAAAAGGTACTTAAGCCTTCCATCACCAGAATCTCATGCACTTTATATTTCTGCCCGGAACCATGCCAAGTCTGTTCACCAACTAGCCAAAAACTCCTTCATTAACAGAAAATGTCAAAACCTTTCAAGATCTAACTCCCTTTGTGATTTATGGCATCTAGCCAAAAATATCTCCAAGAACTTTGCTTCTTCTTCTTTCCCTCCACTATTTCAACCAGATGGCACCACTGCTATCACATCTATCTCAAACCTGAACTCTTTGCTCAAACCTTTGCTAAAAACTCTACCTTGGACGATTCTGAGTTTGTTCCTCCCTCTCCTCCACCCTCTGACTACTTCATGCCACGTATAAAATTCTTCGCAATGATGTTTTCCATGCCCTCGCTGGCCTAAACCCTCGGAAGGCTTATGGACCTGATGGGGTCCCTCCTATTGTTCTCCGAAACTGTGCCTCCGTGCTTGCACCTTGCCTAGTCAAATTCTTTCAGCTCTGTCTGTCAACATCTACCTTTCTTTCTTGCTGGAAGTTTGCCTTCATTAAACCTGTTCCTAAAAAGGGTGACCGTTCTAATCCCTCAAACTACCGTCCTATTGCTTTAATTTCCTGCCTATCTAAAGTTTTTAAATCTATCCTCAACAGGAAGATTCTTAAACATCTATCACTTCACAACCTTCTATCTGATCGCCAGTATGGGTTCCGTCAAGGCCGCTCTACTGGTGATCTTCTGGCTTTCCTTACTGAGTCTTGGTCATCCTCTTTTAGAGATTTTGGTGAAACTTTTGCTGTTGCCTTGGACATATCAAAAGCTTTTGATAGTCTGCCACAAAGCTTTGATTTCCAAACTACCCTCCTACGGTTTCTATCCTTCTCTCTGTAACTTCATCTCGTTTCCTTTCTGACCGTTCTATTGCTGCTGTGGTAGACGATCACTGTTCTTCTCATAAATCTATTAATAGTGGTGTTCGTCAGGCTTCTGTCCTGTCACCCACTCTCTTCTTATTATTATTCTTATTATTATTTGGTTACATTAATGTAACCAAACTTCTTGTAATATCCACTCCTACGCTGATGATACCACCCTGCACTTTTCCACGTCTTTTCATAGACGTCCAACCCTTCAGGAGGTAAATATATCACGCAGGGAAGCCACAGAACACCTGACTTCTGATCTTTCTAAAATTTCTGATTGGGGGACAGCTAACTTGGTATTGTTCAATGCCTCAAAAACTCAATTCCTCCATCTATCAACTCGACACAACCTTCCAGACAACTATCCCCTCTTCTTCAATGACACTCAACTGTCCCCCTCTTCTACAATGAACATCCTCGGTCTGTCCTTTACTTATAATCTGAACTGGAAACTTCACATCTCATCTCTAGCTAAAACAGCTTCTATGAAGTTAGGTGTTCTGAGACGTCTCCGCCAGTTTTTCTCACCACCCCAGCTGCTAACTCTGTACAAGGGCCTTATCCGTCCATGTATGGAGTATGCTTCACATGTCTGGGGGGGGTTCCACTCATACTGCTCCTCTAGACAGGGTGGAATCAAAAGCTTTTCGTCTCATCAACTCCTCTCCTCTAACTGACTGTCTTCAACCTCTCTCTCACCGCCGCAATTTGCATATCTAGCTGTCTTCTACCGCTATTTTCATGCTAACTGCTCTTCTGATCTTGCTAACTGCATGCCTCCCCTCCTTCCGCGGCCTCGCTGCACATGACTTTCTTCTTTCTCTCACCCCTATTCTGTCCACCTCTCTAATGCAAGAGTTAACCAGTTTTCTCAATCATTCATCCCTTTCTCTGGTAAACTCTGGAACTCCCTGCCTGCTTCTGTATTTCCACCTTCCTATGACTTGAATTCCTTCAAGAGGAAGGTTTCAAGACACTTATTCATCATTTTTTGACCACTGCTTTGACCCTTTTATGGGACTCTCATTTAAGTGGGCATTTTTTTTTATTAGATTTTTGTTGCCCTTGGCCAGTGTCCTTCCTACATAAAAAAAAAAAAAAAAAACACCAATAATCACACCTTGAAATTTACTAAGAATATAAATAGCTAGGCCACCACTAAGGGTAGACTTATTTTGAAAGTATGGTATGTAATGATCTAATTGATGCAAATTATAAATACTATCATTAAGGCGAGTTTCACATAAGCCATTGACATCAAAAGTGGACTTAAACATTGGTTGTATAGGGAGTCTAGGTGTTGAGGTACACTACTGATATTGTAGGAAAATATTTTTAAGCTATTGCTAGGAAACGATTGACTGTTTGACTCATTAACAGAAAATATAATCGCATACTGGATCACATATTTTAGGTTCACTTAGGTGATCTACAGTATGACTAGGATGATCTGCTTCATTAGTATTGTTAAAGTTTAATGTATTAAGAACACTTGAAAAATAAATTTGATTGGTAGTATTAATAGCATTAATAATCTCTACATTATTACTATTGTGAAAAGGAAAAATTTTCATTTGCCATGATAAAGAAAATGAGAAAGCATTAATTCCTGTCGCAATTGTATGGTAAAAATATGATATTTATTTCTTAACGTTCGCTACGTAGAGTTTTCTTGCGTTGAGGCGAGGCACCGCGTGTAGAGGGAGAGTGCGCACGGAAGTTATCAGGGCGCGGTGAATTAAGAGAAGACAATCCCTCAGCTCTCCCGCCACTTCCACGCCAACAACATTGCCAACAGCAGCAGGCCTGAATTCCACCCCGACCCCACCACCGGTCGCCGCCGCTCCCACAGCAGCGCCCGGCTGTCTTCGCCTAACACCAGCAGCAACAGAAGCGACGTCGTCGTTGTATCTCTCCCTCACGATCAGCTTGGTATGCAGGAAGAAGGCGATCTTTCCTTGGGCTTTTGCTTGTTTCAGGAGCGGCATCTGAGCGTTCTTAACCGTTTGTGAGGCTGGACATCATCGTTTAGGGTCATCATTTATGAAAATGTTTGTCCTCTTCAGCTTATTCGCATTTCTCACCACGGCCTCTCCGTCACAAAATTGAGAGAAGCGTGCCACGATAGTGCGAGGCTTGTCTTCCCGACGCGGACCAACCCTGTGGGCTCGCTCAAGCATGAGTTCTGATAGCTGCATGATTGCATCTTGCCCTGAAGCATAGAAGCTACCGAGGCCGCCGTCCGCTCCCACGTTTCGTTGTCATTTCGCTCCTCAAATCCACTAATCCTGATGTTCTTCCTTCTACTGTAGTTATCTTGATAGTTGATTCTTTCTTCTAGTTCTTTAGGTTTCTTATCTGACAACTTGCTTGGTTGATTTGTCAATTTTTATCTTGGCACCTTTCTTCTCTTCCTCATGATCCTTGTTCTGAGCTCTGAGGTCATCTACTTCCCGTTGAGTGAATTCAAGGCTGGTTGCAAGATCCGAAACTTTGCCCTCTAAATGTTTAATATGGTCGTTCATCTGCTTTACCATCATCTCCATTGCAGCCTTGTATGCTCGTTCTTGTGACTCGAGCATAGGTTTCATCAGCGAGGCATCCATGTTGACAATTGGGCCAAGCTGGCAACTCGACCTATGACGTAGTCTTGTGACGTCACTGGAACTTTAGTGCGCATGCGTACAAACTAGATGCTCGGAAGAGAGAGGTTTTTACCAGTAGGCACACAATTTCACCTGGCTATTTCGTCTAAGCGCCGATTAAGTACCTCTGGCCTGCCTCCCCCAGCGCATGTCTATTCACTTGCTGCTTCGGTCCTGAGTAGATGGAAGCTCTGGGACCGCTGAAAATTTTGATATGACTGGGAAACTCCGGACCAGGGTGCAAACAACATGAACCATGACACTCAAGAGAGAGAGAGAGAGAGAGAGAGAGAGAGAGAGAGAGAGAGAGAGAAGGAAAAACCATAATGGAACGTGAAAAAGAAGGAAGAATGAAAAGGGAACGCTGAAAAGCTTGAAAATTGCAATCGAGACGAAGAGAGGGATGGTCAACACACACACACACACACACAAACACACAAACACACACGCATACACACACACACACACACACACACACACACACACGCACGCACTCTTCGTCTACTTAAAATGGATTCGTACATCGTAAGAAATAAGGTTACATGTGGCAGTGATGTGTGTGTGTGTGTGTGTGTGTGTGTGTGTGTGTGTGTGTGTGTGTGTGTGTGTGTGTGTGTGTGTGTGTGTGTGTGTGTGATATGAATAACGGAATAGCAGCGGGAGATATTAATCATAAGAACAACAACAACTAAAGCACCAAAAGCAACAATAGCAGCAATGGCAACAATTAACAACAACAACAAATATTAGCAAGAATAACAGCAACAAAAAACAAAACAATTAGCAACAATGTAACGCCACCCCCCCCTCCTCCGGTTCCCCCCTCCTCCCTCCTCCTCACCGGTCCGATCAGAGCTCTAATGAGACGAGGCAAAGATCTTCACGGTGAAGAAGAAAAAAAAAGAAGAGGAAGAGAGAAGAGGTGAAGCACGCACACACAATAGAAAAAAAAGATAACATTTTTGATTGGTAATGGTTCTCGCCTTCATCGTCATGGCCAGAGGGTAGGGAGAGGTCAATTATCACACAGTACCTACAGTGTGGCTTTATTAGGAGGAACGAAAAATATAAAAATAGCAAAAATAATTAAATGAATAATACTGATGGGATTCTTTGGGTTGACTGACCCACTATGACACTTTATCGAGTGGTTAATCTAGAAAAAAAAAGAAAAGGCACTTGAAATTCTGGTATGGCATATACACTTATACTCCGTTACTTAACACTACGAATACACAAGAAAATAATTACTTTTATAACTCCTCAAGAGTACCATTGATTCTGGGCACCGTTATATCCCTAAATAGCGTCACAGCCTTCATCCATCACTTTTCTACTGCAATAATATTGCCCACAACACATTAACAGTAGACTATATTTGACTAAAGAAACATTACATGGCTAACACTTTCCCAAGACTCTGTGGCCTGTCTCCACGTGGGACCAACACCGGCTATTTTATCTGTTGCCAGAGGGAAGGGAGACGCCATTCTGTCAACACGTACAGTCACTATATCTTCACTAGAGACATGAATAATAAACATGAACACAGTAATATTCACTTCTAAATAAAAGAAAAATCAAATATTTCAGAGCTACGAGACCCACCTGTTGCCAGAGGGAAGGGAGACGCCATTCTGTGCTCTCTCCCTCAACACCCACAGGCCTCTGAAGTTATTGGAACCTTAGCTAGTTCTCTCTCTCTCTTCTTTCACAAATAATTTTACTGAACCGTGAGTTTAAATAAAAATGCAGGAATAATTGGCTAGCAAGGTGAGCATATAGGCTGGACATTAGTTGAAGTTAATAATTGAATTCTAAATTACTAACATATTTTATAAGCTAGGGAATGACACCTTATGAGTTACTGGTAGTCTGACGCAACATGATGTAATCCTATTATTCGTATTACCACTGATTAGAAAAAACCACAGTTGAAATAAGTAAGACTATTTATAATAAATGTTTCAAGACTTTTAAATCACTCCCACGAATACACGCCTTATAAATATACTTTTTCATATAATCACTAAACCTTTAATTACCGCTATTATCCTCCTCTTCACCGCAAGCTACAAAAGAAAACAATTATTGGGGAGACTCAAAGAAACACAGAAATAATAAAAAGGAGCGTTACAACAACAACAGCAAAATTAATGTAACAAAAATAGTCAAGAAAAATCAGACTAGGGTTTTCACTGAGAGTAAAAAAGGAACAAAAAATTACAACCATTGTAATGCCACCATTCAACAAATTGATAAAATAAATGAATAAAATAAAAAAAGGATAAATAAATACAACAAATATACTGTCACACAAAACTCTTCCCATACACTTTCACATCCTTCACTCCTACCTCTGCCAACACCTGTTATACCCCTCCACACCCTCCCAGCACCCTCCTCCACGGATTTTGAAAATGTACTAAAACATTACAACTAGAATTGCGTGTAGAATGATGGTAAAAAAAAAAAAATATATATATATATATATATATATATATATATATATATATATATATATATATATATATATATATATATATATATATATATATATATATATATATATATATATATATATATATATATATATATATAATGTACAGCACCACCTCTCTCTCTGTCCACCTCTCTAACGCAAGAGTTAACCAGTATTCTCAATCATTCATCCCTTTCTCTGGTAAACTCTGGAACTCCCTGCCTGCTTCTGTATTTCCACCTTCCTACGACTTGAATTCCTTCAAGTATCCACCAATTTTTGACCACTGCTTTGACCCTTTTATGGGACTGGCATTTCAGTGGGCATTTTTTTTTTTTATTAGATTTTTGTTGCCCTTGGCCAGTATCCTTCCTACATAAAAAAAAAAAAAGCAGGATTGGTCTAAGGACCGGTGTTGGCAGGCTTTAGCAAATATTAAGGTTTTTAAATGTACAATATTGGGATTTAATAAGGATCTGAATAGTACATATGAGAGGACTTCAAATGTCAGGTGAAACCCTTCACTTCTTATTCAGAGCTTAAACCCGCTTATTTATTATCATTATCATTTTTTTTAATGCCTGCCCAAACTGAGGTGCGTCTTATAAGATGCCCATTCGTCTTATAAGCCGTTAAATACGGTAATTACAGTACGTATATTCATCTACAACACAAACCAGTTAATGTCACCAGACATTCTTATTACATCATCACAGAAAAACATATACGTCTGACAGTGCTTGATACTCCATCTTGGAAAGACATTCTCTCTCTATCTGGGTCTGTAGAACTATACTTCCTCAAGCTAACTACTGCGGGGACTAGAATAGGACAAAATATTTACTGGGTGATGGTAGAGGTAGGGGATGGGAATATCAAGCATGTCAGGCATATTGGTGTCCCACTGCACTGCTCATATTATTATATTATTATGATGAGGCATCTGGTGACACTGATTGGTCTTTATTGTGGATAGACAATTATGTACATTTGTGAATATGAAACGCTAGTTCAAGTGCCCCATAAGGTGCACTGCCCTTATTGCATAAGGATCTAAGGCCGTGGTTCTCAACTCAAAAGTTCTAGGCCACGGATTAGAAAAAAAGAAAAAAAAAGTGAACCATTTCAATTTTGGTGGAGGATAAAATCATTAATATAACACCATGTGCATGAATTTACATAATATAGAAAACAACATAATAAGTGACCAGAAATATTTTACTGTTCACAGTTCCTCCCGGTTGAACGTTAAATGCGGAAATTTACACTGGAAAACAAAGTGAAAATGAAATTTCACGTCCATACTTGTCAAAGAGCATAGAACGAATAATACAAGTGATCAACTCAGCAGTTCGGTGGCTACTGGCCACAGGTCCGGTGATCCACAGCACTTCACGACCTCGTAGCCGCGCGGCACCTGACAGAAATCAACAGGATGGCTTGTCATCTTTATTAACGCGCACCGTACGAGCCCAGACACGTAAAGAGGTGTGAATCTTGAACATTTCTTATATTAAACTTCGAAATTACTCGGAATGTTTCTAATGTGTGTAACTTTTAACATTGCCGATAGATTTCCCAAAGGGAAATGTAATAAAATGAATAACCAATAATTAATTTTTATTAAATTGTTCATACTGAATTTTTCATTTCAAGTTTATCAACAAACACAGTGGTCGTCCTGTGCACCACCCTAAAAAGGCACCATGAACCAGTGACCTAAGATATGAACAGAAAGGCCAGTTAACTAATACACCTCTTGTGCGTCAACATACATCTCATGAAGACTTCCCATCATGGTTGGTGGCTTGCTGGGAATGAAAGAATGGGTGACGCTGACTTACGTCTCTACACTACACTGACAAAATTTAGTGGATGTACACAAGCGACGTACTACTGACATAAGACTAATGCCACTCGTGATGTCTTACCATTACAGTGAAGATGCATTACACAGTGCATCGCATACACACACACACACACACAGAGTTTACATATCAATTACATCTTCATATGATTTGTGTGTGTGTGTGTGTGTGTGTGTGTGTGTGTGTGTGTGTGTGTGTGTGTGTGTGTGTGTGTTTATGATAATTTTCTTTCTCTTCATCCATGTTCAATCAATGTGAACTTCCCAGATTTAAGATCCAGAACGACAAAGGCATGATATCGTTTCGCACCAAGCACCAGTAGTCGTCTTCCTAATTTGGCCGACGTGGGCACCCAGTCTTCTGTAGGAGAAGTAATTTTGGAATCTGAGAAGAAGCGAAGCCCATCCTTGTCGACAACGTAACATCGAACAACAATCTGAGAGCCAAGCCTGGAAAGAAACAACATAGTGTTCTTTTTATCTATGTTTTTCGTCTCTTTTTTGATGTTTGGTATTATCAGCGGTAATAGCAGGAGAACTTTCAGTCCTATTGTGATTTATACCGTCATTTTGATCATCAATTCATTCGGTCATCAGAACAACTAAGCCTCGGTTCTTTTGGATACGGAAACATTTCATCCTCAAGTCACTTACTACTACTGTGCCATTTAGTCCACAAATCATCTGGAAGTCAAACTATATTGATCACATTCTTATTAAAGGAAAAAATTAGAACAAATCCACATGTAAACACTGTTAATTCATTCTAACACACACACACACACACACACACACACACACACACACACACACACACACACACACACACACACACACACACACACACACACACACACACTCACACACACAGACACACTTACGATAGTGAGTTAAAACTTTCAAACTTACATATTTGACTTAAGTGGTATTGTAATCCGGTAATATGATAAACTAATGAAAAACCTTTTTGACCATGAGAAGTAACATCACCTCTGACATGTTATATTGAGTAGGAAATCAAACCAGTCAACCATCATGTGTTTGCTGAACAAAAACTCTTCTTGGAGATTAAAATAGCGTCAGCCGACAAAAAATAACCATTTCACTTGTCTTTTAATTTGTGCAGAGAAGCGAACATGCATGGTTTCATATTTATACAGAATGCTTTACAATAATGATAATATAGGCCCTCTCTAAAACATCGTCAGTGTAGTTTTAAAGAAGGTACCATATATAAACCAGTATTAAATTCCCTGCATAAAAATTATTTAGATGACATATATCCCTGATTTCACACGATGGGCTCAACTAATGTCCTGAGACCTGAAGGTGGAGACAGGCCAGTATAGTCACATCTTGCGGGAGTTAACGTGTGCCTGATTGACTACTCTAACATTAGGGGGCATGACGTACGAAATGATAAATATTTACAGAACATATTAAAATGATAAGGAGTCAGAATTATATTAGATACTTGATATTGCATTTATATGATGTATACTGCGTTAACCGTCATGTCTAGTCATTCATCCTGACTGACTAACATTCACTTCTTCTACAACGAGCATGGGCTCAGAGGTCATTGCAGTTTTGGCGTTGCCTTAAACAAAATATATAATATATTACATGCTTTCTGTATTTGGGTTTTTTCTGAGATCCACTATCTTGTTCTTTGGTCGGAGAAAGAGAGAGAGAGAGAGAGAGAGAGAGAGAGAGAGAGAGAGAGAGAGAGAGAGAGAGAGAGAGAGAGAGAGAGAGAGATTAGGCGTCTCACATGCCACCTAGAGAATGTAGCAATAAAGAACCATTATAGTATACAACATATAACACCTTTGAAGTAACATCACCTGGAAGAAGGAACCAAGATATTAGATCATGAAAATGACCCTATTTTTCCTGGAAACACTCTACATAGCAGATTTAGAGTCATCCATGAACATCCAAGCTCAAGATCTACAAGTTTTCCCCACACAAAAGAAGAGAGCTCGGAGAATCACAGCTACAGCTCACTAATAGGAAAAGCTACCAGCTACTCGCGCGCCAGAACCGCTACTGACATTCCAGCACACTGCTGTATAAGGAAATTGCCTATGTATTCAACCTCGTCTGTCTGAAAGAGAATCTGCTTCCTGGCTTTACCAATAAGTAAAAAAAAATATATATATATATATATATATATATATATATATATATATATATATATATATATATATATATATATATATATATATATATATATATATATATATGTGTGTGTGTGTGTGTGTGTGTGTGTGTGTGTGTGTGTGTGTGACTGTGTGCAGGGCTTAACATGGGTTGCGAGGTCCACTCTCGACTCATGCACCCTTCTTAACAACGGTCGTAGTACCAGGTTACACTAACTGAGGTTGGCAGTGTCTTTTACCCACCTACATACAGGCAAGGGAAATACTCTAACAACAATTAGTTCATACAACTATAAAAGGATCGACAACGACGTCTAGGGAGAAACAATTAAAACAAGCAATAACACACATATGGACGAGATATAAATCCCCGCTGGATAATCGCCCTCTTAACAAGTACCTTCACTGTCCAACAACTTGTTATAACCTCATGCAGAATACTGTCCTTTACTGCCTCCTGGACAGCAAGCTTTGTGAGGACCTGAGAAGGGAGTAAAGTTCACTACACAGCCAATTACTTAAGTCCTCTGCAAATCAAGCACCCTCCAGGAGCCTGATGCAGTAGTATTTAACACTAAACAAGCTCAATAACAAAATAAACGACTACAAACGAATGCTCACGAACACACAAGAGGGTAATTCACCGCTCACTGAACAAGAACTCGGCCTACACACACACATGCAGTCATTTCCTTGAAGATGCATTATTATGCACAACCACACTCCCTGGAAGGATACAGTGGAGATTCCTATACTATGTAAGTAGGCCGAGGCGTATGGCCGGTAATGACTAACTTATCCTCCTAAAGCTACTGACCTGACTACCAGTTATCCGGCCTCAGTCTCCGTCAGATATTATTGCCTGTCTACTCTGCCTAAGCTCTGGGTAGCAACTGACTGTGGGAAAGCACGCTGAACACTCTTCCTCTGCTGCTATGATGGAGGGGGTACAAGGAAGGGGGTGTGGTGACGTACATACACACATACACCCACCTGCCATTCTGCTCCCCGTGCTGGCTCATACGAATAATACAATTTACTTCTGAAAATTCTAATAATCAAACTATGGGGGGCTAGATGGATACTGATTACTTCTTTGTCAAGAGCAACTCTTTTACTAAATACTGGGTAAGACTCGAATTGAATGGACAGGGGTAATTAAGGAAATTTACGTGAGGAATATGAGTGACTGTACGGATAAATGATATACTAAAATCTTCAGGCTGGGTAGCAGCCTGTCAGGGAGGCGTCCAAGTCTTGGCCCCAGTTTCTGTCTTCTCATCTCTCTCTCTCTCTCTCTCTCTCTCTCTCTCTCTCTCTCTCTCTCTCTCTCTCTCTCTCTCTCTCCTCTTCCTCTATTATTTTTTTCTTATTAGTTCTTAGTTCTTTCTTCGTTTTATATCGCATTATCTCGCTGCACACAAATATATATATATATATATATATATATATATATATATATATATATATATATATATATATATATATATATATATATATATATATATATATATATATGAGGAGGCAGTAGACACCTGCCGAAACGATAATTACTCCCAGTGAGGTCTAAAGCACTGTTCAGGGGGTGCTGTGAACTTATCATTAAATCCAGCTGTTACCTCACTGAACGTTTCCCTTTGTGTCTCGCAACACAAGGGGGCAGTCACAGCCTGCCGATTCCTACACCAGCCTCGGAGTCCCCATCTGGGGAGGGGACCATAAATGTTCCCAGGTCGGACTGCCTTTCTGTCGACGACACTAAGTGGCTTGACACCCCCCTCAAGTTTTTCTTCAATAACTTCTGCAACATTCGCGGTCTAAGATCTAATTTTCAATCTGTAGAACGCCAACTCTCCTCTTCTGAACCTCATCTTCTTTTCCTCACTGAAACAGGTGTCTGAGGCAACTGACAGTAGCCCCCTTTCTGTTCCCTCCTAATTTCTCTATTCTCATTTTCGATCCAAAGCTGCATGTTGCGTTTATGTGCGCAATGACTTAACCTGCTCTCGTGCCCACGCTCTTGAATCTTCCGAGTTTTCTGCTCTCATGCCCACGCTCTTGAATCTTCCGAGTTTTCCACCATCTGGCTACGACTACAAAGTCACTCTCAAACTAAATTTATCTGTGCAGTATACCTCTCACCGAACTACTCTGACTATAAGAAATTCTTTGAATACTTAACTTCCTCTCTTCCCTTTTGCAAAGATCTCCATTCTTGGAGACTTCAATATACACCACCAGCTTTGGCTTTCCTCACCCTTCACTGACCAGCTTTTGTGGGCCACCTCTCTATCATGTATAGCACGAGAACAAGCTGTGTTAAACCAAGGTTTGGAAGGGTTAGGTCGAGAAAAAGAGTGGGGAATGTACGCCTGCATGCCAGACATTATCACCTCTGTAATGCTCTCAGCACACAAAGACGGGTCTCTGACACAGAAGCAGATCCTGAGGAGGGATTGGAGCGATAGGACAAGATAAAGAGATGAGATTGTGATCGGAGGAGCCCAACAGAAAAGAAAGGGTGACAGCAAAAGCAGAATGATTAGAGGTCAGGAAAAGGTCAAGTATGTTGGGCGTATATCCAAGACGGTCAAGAATACGAGTAGGGTGTTTCACCAATTGCTCTAGGTCGTGGAGGACAGCAAAGTTGTAGGCTAGTTCACCAGGATGGTCAGTGAAAGGAGACGAAAGCCAAAGCTGGTGGTGAACATTGAAGTCTCCAAGAATGGAGACTTTTTTTCTCCAAGCAAAGAAAAAAGGGTGACAGCATAAACAGAATGATTAGAGATCAGGAAAAGTTCAAGAATGTTGGGCGTTTCTGCAAGACGGTCAGGAATACGAGTAGGGTGTTGCATCAATTGCTCTAGGTCGTGGAGGATAGCAAAGTTGTAGGCTAGTTCACCAGGATGGTCAGTGAAGGGAGACAAAAGCCAAAGCTGGTGGTGAACATTGAAGTCTCCAAGAATGGAGATCTCTGCAAAAGGGAAGAGGGTCAGAATGTGCTCCACTTTGGCAGTTAAGTAGTCAAAGAATTTCTTATAGTCAGAGGAGTTAGGTGAGAGGTATATAGCACAGATAAATTTAGTTTGAGAGTGACTCTGTAGTCTTAGCTAGATGGTGGAAAACTCGGAAGATTCAAGAGCGTGGGCACGAGAGCAGGTTAAGTCATTGCGCACATAAACGCAGCATCCAGCTTTGGATTGAAAATGAGGATAGAGAAAGTAGGAGGGAACAGAAAAGGGGCTACTGTTAGTTGCCTCAGACACCTGAGTTTCAGTGAGGAAAAGAAGATGAGGTTCAGAAGAGGAGAGGTGGTGTTCTACAGATTGAAAATTAGATCTTAGATCGCGAATGTTGCAGAAGTTAATGGAAAAAAAGTTGAGGGGGGTGTCAAGACCTTTCTGTCATTGACAGAATGGCAGTCCAACCTGGGGACATTTATAGTCCCCTCCCCAGATGGGGACTCCGAGGCTGGTATAGGAGCCGCCCTGATGATTTTAAATTTTTTGAGAGAAGGGTGTTTTTGTTATTAGGTGCTTGTAGTTGTGTGTGGAGGAAGAGAGTTGTCTTTAGAGGGAAGGCTGTGACTGCCCCCTTGTGTTGTGAGACACAAAGGGAAATGTTCAGTGAGGTCACAGCTGGGTTTAATGATAAGTTCACAGCACCCCTTGAACAGTGCTTTAGACCTCACTGGGAGTAATTATCGTTTTGGTAGGTGTCTACTGCCTCCTACTTACAAATTATATATATATATATATATATATATATATATATATATATATATATATATATATATATATATATATATATATATATATATATATATATATATATATATATATATATATATATATATATATATATATATATATATATATATATATATATATATATATATATATATATATATATATATATATATATATATATATATATATATATATATATATATATATATATATATATATATATATATATATATATATATATATATATATATATATATATAGACACACACACACACACACACACACACACACACACACAGACACACACAGACACACACACAAAGTAGCAGTTGTTCACCTGCAGGCGGTGAATACCGCTCCCTTTCCTGCTGTAAGTGTCATGCGGACTGGTGGTAGAGGTGTAGGTTCATCGGGAGGCACGACACGGAGTGCTGCTGCTCTTCCATTCCACTGCACAACACTTCTGTCACTGCATCCCGCAAAAATTATTCCATCCTGTGAAGTTTATGGAATTTCTTGATAGCAAAATGAATGACAGACTGTAAGATCAGAACAGAAGATATACTAAATTTTGATCAGCGAAGTATCACTTTAGGTACAACTATTGTTGGTTGTGTTTGATAGGCCGCAAAAAGGAATAAATAAATAAATGTGTAAATAAAAAGAAATATAATGAAATAAATAAATATAATAATAAATAGATAAATACACAAATAAGTAAATATTATATAAATAAAATACAATAAATATAAGTAAAATAAATAATATATTTTTTCTTTTTTTGTTATTATACATCAAATTAACAGCATCATAAAGGAAACAAAAAAGTAGTGCTTAGATTTTTTCGGAGTGAAGAGTACTCTAATAAGTGATAATTCTCCACATAAAATAATTATTCATGGTGTTAGTTATCAAATTATTAAATGTTAACCACTGTACATTTAATCAAAAGAAGTAAATTTATGCATGCACTTACTTGCAACATCAAGCAAGGCACCAATAATGTGCATCCATAACCTAACAAGCCATAGCCCAATATACTATGTAGTACGTACATATGCATGCATGTTGTTACGACCACAAATTTCCCCCAAGCCACTACCTACATGACCTGGTGCATGACTTAATACTGGTTACAAGGTCCTCTTTTGAATCTCTTTACACAGATGGACATAACACCAGATTACACGGATGAGCCTGTTTTACCCACCCACAGGTAAGGGAACATTAATACAACAAGAAATGCCAAATCACTCCAAAAGTTGGGAAAGAATCGATAGCCACGATCTAGAGAAGAATAATCACAACAATGGACACAAATTTTAAAGCTTAAGGTATAGCACTTCTTTGGACAATCGCCCTCAAATGACAATCGAACCCACTGTCCAACTGTCTACAGCTGACTAATGTCGTTTACATCTTCCTTGACGGCAGGCACCGATAGGGCCTGAGGAGGGAGTAAAGTTTCACTACACAGCTATGCACTTAACATCCTCTGTGGCCAAACACCCTAAAAGAGGCTTGACTAGCAGTAGCATTTAACAAAACACTGTATACATAAACAAACTGCCCACAAGACAAACAGGAGGGTCCTTGACCTCTTGACATACACACATGCCCGCTGCCTCGCGCTGCACTACTAGCGGGCACAATAAAACAACTATTTTTTTTTTTTTTTTTAGAATTTTTGTGATTGAAGGAAGGGACCTAGATGAATACTGATTACGCCTTCGTCAAGGGCAACTCTTTTACTATAAATTAAGTGAGGCTTAACAGGAGAGATGAAAGGGAAAGTACTGAAATTAAATAGGGATAGAGACTGCTTGGAGAGTAAAAAGCTTTTCATGTAACTGCGAGAGTGAGGCAAAGAATCATCACGCTGGAGACATCCCCAGTTCCCCTTTCTCTCTCTCTCTCTCTCTCTCTCTCTCTCTCTCTCTCTCTCTCTCTCTCTCTCTCTCTCTCTCTCTCTCTTTCTCTCTCTCCCTTCCTTCCTCCTCATTTTTACTTTTCCTTACTTTTTACTTGCTTGCTTACTCCCTGCATAAAAATGTGAACTGTGGAACTTCTTCCCTGCTTCTGTATTTCCTACATCCTATGACTTGAATTTTTTCAAGAGGGAGGTTTGAAGACACATATCCTTCAATTTTTAATGTTTCTCTTGACATTTCTTTTGGGACTGGCACCACTGTGGGATTTTTTCTTCTCTTTTTCTTCTTATATTTTGTCCCTCTTACACTCACACACACACACACACACACACACACACACACACACACACACACACACACACATGTTGCTATGTGCAGTGAGATAAAGTGATATGCAATGAAGAAAGTAGTAAGAATGAATGAGAAAAGAATAATGAAAGGGGAGAGAGAGAGGAAGAAATGAGAAGAGAGACAGGCCAATTACAAAATAATATCCGCATAGTCACTTATATTCCTTGCATAAATTTTCTTACTTCCCCCTTAGCCATTCAATTTGAATCTCACCCAGTATTTAGTAGAAGAGTTGCCCTTAACAATAAATTAATCAGTCTTCATCTAGTTTAGAGTTTTTTTTTTTAAGTGTTTTATTCATGTACAGACAGCGCGAGGAGCAGAGTGAGGGCGGGTGCGCCTATGTATGGGTGCCCTCCTTGTAACCCCTACTCTTAGAAGTAGAGTGGCGCA